>NC_138302.1:21765000-21792500 GCF_965601325.2 Salmo salar | reverse complement strand
GCAGGTTTACTGTGGTGCCATATTCTTTCAATTTTTTAATAATGGATTTAATGGAGCTCCGTGGGATGTTCAAAGTTTCTGATATTTTTTTAGATCCCAACCCTTATCTGTACTTCTCCACAACTTTGTCCCTGACCTGTTTGGAGAGATCCTTGGTCTTCATGGTGCCGCTTGCTTGGTGGTGTTGCAGACTCTGGGGCCTTTCAGAACAGATGTATAAATACTGAGATCATGTGACAGATCATGTGACACTTAGATTGCACACAGGTGGACTTTATTTAACTAATTATGTGACTTCTGAAGGTAAATGGTTGCACCAGATCTTATTTAGGGGCTTCATAGCAAAGGGGGTGAATACATATGCACGCACCATTTTTACGTTTTTAATGTTTTTTTATTTTTTTTAACAACTCCTCTCCATCTCCCTCTAACCATGACTACTCTCCCTCTAACCATGACGCCTCTCCCTCTAACCATGACTCCTCTCCATCTCCCTCTAACCATGACTCCTCTCCCTCTAACCATGACTACTCTCCATCTCCCTCTAACCATGACTACTCTCCCTCTAACCATGACTCCTCTCCATCTCCCTCTAACCATGACTCCTCTCCCTCTAACCATGACTCCTCTCCATCTCCCTCTAACCATGACTCCTCTCCCTCTAACCATGACGCCTCTCCATCTCCCTCTAACCATGACTACTCTCCCTCTAACCATGACTCCTCTCCCTCTAACCATGACTACTCTCCCTCTAACCATGACTCCTCTCCCTCTCCCTCTAACCATGACTCCTCTCCATCTCCCTCTAACCATGACTACTCTCCCTCTAACCATGACTACTCTGCCTCTAACCATGACTCCTCTCCCTCTAACCATGACTCCTCTCCCTCTAACCATGACTCCTCTCCATCTCCCTCTAACCATGACTACTCTCCCTCTAACCATGACTCCTCTCCCTCTAACCATGACTACTCTCCCTCTAACCATGACTCCTCTCCCTCTAACCATGACTCCTCTCCCTCTAACCATGACTACTCTCCCTCTAACCATGACTCCTCTCCCTCTCCCTCTAACCATGACTCCTCTCCCTCTAACCATGACTACTCTCCCTCTAACCATGACTCCTCTCCCTCTCCCTCTAACCATGACTACGCTCCCTCTAACCATGACTCCTCTCCCTCTAACCATGACTACTCTCCCTCTAACCATGACTCCTCTCCCTCTCCCTCTAACCATGACTCCTCTCCATCTCCCTCTAACCATGACTATTCTCCCTCTAACCATGACTCCTCTCCCTCTAACCATGACTCCTCTCCCTCTAACCATGACTCCTCTCCCTCTCCCTCTAACCATGACTCCTCTCCATCTCCCTCTAACCATGACTCCTCTCCCTCTAACCATGACTCCTCTCCATCTCCCTCTAACCATGACTACTCTCCCTCTAACCATGACTCCTCTCCCTCTAACCATGACTACTCTCCCTCTAACCATGACTCCGCTCCCTCTAACCATGACTCCTCTCCCTCTAACCATGACTACTCTCCCTCTAACCATGACTCCTCTCCCTCTAACCATGACTACTCTCCCTCTAACCATGACTCCTCTCCCTCTCCCTCTAACCATGACTACTCTCCCTCTAACCATGACTCCTCTCCATCTCCCTCTAACCATGACTACTCTCCCTCTAACCATGACTCCTCTCCCTCTAACCATGACTACTCTCCCTCTAACCATGACTACTCTCCCTCTAACCATGACTCCTCTCCCTCTAACCATGACTCCTCTACCTCTAACCATGACTCCTCTCCATCTCCCTCTAACCATGACTACTCTCCCTCTAACCATGACTCCTCTCCCTCTAACCATGACTCATCTCCCTCTCCCTCTAACCATGACTCCTCTCCATCTCCCTCTAACCATGACTACTCTCCCTCTAACCATGACTCCTCTCCCTCTAACCATGACTCCTCTCCATCTCCCTCTAACCATGACTACTCTCCCTCTAACCATGACTCCTCTCCCTCTAACCATGACTCCTCTCCATCTCCCTCTAACCATGACTACTCTCCCTCTAACCATGACTCCTCTCCCTCTAACCATGACTACTCTCCCTCTAACCATGACTCCTCTCCCTCTAACCATGACTCCTCTCCCTCTAACCATGACTCGTCTCCCTCTCCCTCTAACCATGACTACTCACCCTCTCCCTCTAACCATGACTACACTCCCTCTAACCATGACTCCTCTCCCTCTCCCTCTAACCATGACTACTCTCCCTCTAACCATGACTACACTCCCTCTAACCATGACTCCTCTCCCTCTCCCTCTAACCATGACTCCTATTCCTCTAACCATGACTACACTCCCTCTAACCATGACTCCTCTCCCTCTCCCTCTAACCATGACTCCTATTCCTCTAACCATGACTACACTCCCTCTAACCATGACTCCTCTCCCTCTCCCTCTAACCATGACTACTCTCCCTCTAACCATGACTACACTCCCTCTAACCATGACTCCTCTCCCTCTCCCTCTAACCATGACTACACTCCCTCTAACCATGACTCCTCTCCCTCTCCCTCTAACCATGACTACACTCCCTCTAACCATGACTCCTATCCCTCTCCCTCTCCTTCTTAACCACTCAGTAGTAAGAAAAGTGGATATTGGATAAAGATGCCTTCCCAAAGCTAATAATGAATGTGTCCATTAGTGGCCATATTGATTGGTGGCTCAGGGAGAGAGGGTGAAATTAAAATGGTTATGTTGAAATGAGCGCAGGGAGGATTTAAAAGGGTAAAACACACATTCATGGGGACACACAAACGCACACAAACACACACACTCAAAGTTAGAGACACTGGCTCATATGCAAAGCTCATGTACAACACACACATACGCGCACACACACACAAATCAAATCGAGCAATACTTATTTAAAAGGGCAGCAGCGCTGAGCTCAGTGTCTACTGTTTAATAACGTTGACATTGCAGTGGACCGGTTGGCCTTCTGCTTCTTAGACTAGTAACATACAGAGAATGTCTGTGTCCGGAATGGAACACTACTCCCTATGTAGTGCACTACTTTCGAACAAAGCCCTATGGTTAAAAGTAGCGCATTGCATAGTGAATAGGGTGCAATTCAGACACAACGATGGTTTAAATATCAAAAGGTTGCCGAATGCAAATGAATATGGGATGGGTCTAATTTACCATATATATGTAAAATCTCCCTGGTTTAAATACACTTCATTAAGAGAAAGGGAGAGAGCAAACAAACACATTGTATAGTACAGTTAGATAGCAATACAAACTGTACCATAGAGGCACAGAATAAGTTAGAGGGAAAACAAAAAGAAATGGAGGAACTTATTCAACAAAGATCCAGTGTAATATATTATAAAACAAAGTGATCTGGATGGAATATGGGGAAAATTGCACCAAAATATTTTTCAATCTTCAACATAGAAATGCTACCCAAACATTTTTATTTGAAACTTGTTACAAATGATGGAGTCACGCAAAATTCACCGAATTATATTTTGAAAGAGGAAGTAATGTACTTTAAGAATATGTTTTTGTTTGTCTCCTCCATCTCCACTAACTGAAGCTAATTGTGTGGATTTTTTTCCTATTAATAATGTAAAATTAACATCTGTACAGAAAGACTCATGTGAAGGCCAAATTACAGAGGAGGAACTGCTTGATGCAATTAAAGCCTTGAAGTCTGGGAAAACTCCAGGGCTGAATGGCATACCAAAATTACCAAACTTTTTCTACTTAGAGGACCATTATTAGCATATTTTAACCACTCCTATATAAACGGTAGATTATCGGACACGCAACAAGAAGGTCTGATTTCATTATCACTGAAACAGGATCCAAGTGGTATATACAATATAAAGATCCAGTCCATTTAAAAAATTGGAGGCCTCTTACACTACAGCGTTGTGATGCAAAAATTCTAGCTAAATGCTTGGTGAATATAATTAAAAAGGTATTGTCAGATATTATTCATCCTAATCAGACAGGTTTTTTCCATGGACAATACATTGGAGATAATATAAGACAAGTACTGGAAACAATAGAATACTATGAAATATCGGAGAAACCAGGCCTGGTATTCCTAGCTAATTTTGGAAAGGTTTTTAATTAACAAAGCACAACTGGAGTTTATATATAATGCCTAGAACATTTGGATTTTGGAGAATCTCTTAGAAAATGGGTGTCACGTCCTGACCATAGTAAGTTGTTATTTTCTATGGTAGAGTAGGTCAGGGCGTGACAGGGGGTGTTTGTCTGTTTTTGTATTTCTATGTTCAGTTTCTAGTTTTGTATTTCTATGTTGGTGTTGTTTGGGTTGATCTCCAATTGGAGGCAGCTGATCCTCGTTACCTCTAATTGGTGGTCATATTTATGTTGATGTTTGTCCCACCTGTGTTTGTGATTATCTTTTGAGTAGTGTGTTTTCCTCTCTGCGTCACGGTTTGTTGTTTTTTGTGTTTCAAGTATTTAGTGTCTTTGCATTTTAGTTTCACAATAAATAAAATATATGGAACTACGAACACACTGCATTTTGGTCCGATCCTTCAGACAGCCGTGACAATGGGTTAAAGTTATGTATAGTAACCCTAGGTGTAAAATAGTAAATAATGGCTATATCTCAGAATTGTTTTTTAACTGTAAAGAGGAGTAAAACAAGGTTGTCCAGTAAGAATGTCTCACCCATGTTCAAGAAGGGCCTTTTTCCTTTATTCAGATTACTTGCTCACTTTTGATTATTTGAAAATGAAATAATCTCCAAAATTGTGTTATTTTTTAAACAAGCCTTAGAAAGTTGGTTGCAATTTCAGTTTAATCCACCTGAAAAGACAGAACAAATAGCTACAGGTTAGTGTAATGGGAGGGGCTATAGAACATGTATCATGTATAGTGGCTAGCTACAGGTTAGTGTAATGGGAGGGGCTATAGGACATGTATCATGTATAGTGGCTAGCTACAGGTTAGTGTAGTGGGAGGGGCTATAGGACATGTATCATGTATAGTGGCTAGCTACAGGTTAGTGTAATGGGAGGGGCTATAGGACATGTATCATGTATAGTGGCTAGCTACAGGTTAGTGTAGTGGGAGGGGCTATAGGACATGTATCATGTATAGTGGCTAGCTACAGGTTAGTGTAGTGGGAGGGGCTATAGGACATGTATCATGTATAGTGGCTAGCTACAGGTTAGTGTAATGGGAGGGGCTATAGGACATGTATCATGTATAGTGGCTAGCTACAGGTTAGTGTAGTGGGAGGGGCTATAGGACATGTATCATGTATAGTGGCTAGCTACAGGTTAGTGTAATGGGAGGGGCTATAGGACATGTATCATGTATAGTGGCTAGCTACAGGCTAGTGTAATGGGAGGGGCTATAGGACATGTATCATGTATAGTGGCTAGCTACAGGTTAGTGTAATGGGAGGGGCTATAGGACATGTATCATGTATAGTGGCTAGCTACAGGTTAGTGTAATGGGAGGGGCTATAGGACATGTATCATGTATAGTGGCTAGCTACAGGTTAGTGTAGTGGGAGGGGCTATAGGACATGTATCATGTATAGTGGCTAGCTACAGGTTAGTGTAATGGGAGGGGCTATAGGACATGTATCATGTATAGTGGCTAGCTACGGGCTAGTGTAATGGGAGGGGCTATAGGACATGTATCATGTATAGTGGCTAGCTACAGGTTAGTGTAATGGGAGGGGCTATAGGACATGTATCATGTATAGTGGCTAGCTACAGGTTAGTGTAATGGGAGGGGCTATATGACATGTATCATGTATAGTGGCTAGCTACAGCTAGTGTAACAGAAGGGGCTATAGGACATGTATAGTGGCTAGCTACAGGTTAGTGTAATGGGAGGGGCTATAGGACATGTATCATGAATAGTGGCTAGCTACAGGTTAGTGTAATGTGAGGGGCTATAGGACATGTATAGTGGCTAGCTACAGGCTAGTGTAGTGGGAGGGGCTATAGGACATGTATCATGTATAGTGGCTAGCTACAGGTTAGTGTGATGGGAGGGGCTATAGGACATGTATCATGTATAGTGGCTAGCTACAGCTTAGTGTAATGGAAGGGGCTATGGGACATGTATAATGGCTAGCTACAAGGTTAGTGTAATGGGGGGGCTATAGGACATGTATCATGTATAGTGGCTAGCTACAGGCTAGTGTAGTCGGAGGGGCTGTAGGACATGTATCATGCATAGTGGCTAGCTACAGGTTAGTGTAATAGGAGGGACTATAGGACATGTTTCATGTATTGTGGCTAGCTACAGGTTAGTGTATTGGGAGGGGCTATAGAACATGTATCATGTATAGTGGCTAGCTACAGGTTAGTGTAATAGGAGGGGCTATAGGACATGTATCATGTATAGTGGCAAGCTACAGGCTAGTGTAGTGGGAGGGGCTATAGGACATGTATCATGTATTGTGGCTAGCTACAGGTTAGTGTATTGGGAGGGGCTATAGGACATGTATCATGTATTGTGGCTAGCTACAGGTTAGTGTAATGGGAGGGGCTATAGAACATGTATCATGTATAGTGGCTAGCTACAGGTTAGTGTAATAGGAGGGGCTATAGAACATGTATCATGTATAGTGGCTAGCTACAGGCTAGTGTATTGGGAGGGGCTATAGGACATGTATCATGTATAGTGGCTAGCTACAGGTTAGTGTATTGGGAGGGGCTATAGGACATGTATCATATATAGTGGCTAGCTACAGGCTAGTGTAGTGGGAGGGGCTATATGACATGTATCCTGTATAGTGGCTAGCTACAGGCTAGTGTAACAGAAGGGGCTATAGGACATGTATCATGTATAGTGGCTAGCTACAGGTTAGTGTATTGGGAGGGGCTATAGAACATGTATCATGTATAGTGGCTAGCTACAGGCTAGTGTAACAGAAGGGGCTATAGGACATGTATCATGTATTGTGGCTAGCTACAGGTTAGTGTATTGGGAGGGGCTATAGAACATGTATCATGTATAGTGGCTAGCTACAGGTTAGTGTATTGGGAGGGGCTATAGGACAGTTAGAATGTGTAGTGGCTAGCTACAGGCTAGTGTAGTGGGAGGGGCTATAGGACATGTATCATGTATAGTGGCTAGCTACAGGTTAGTGTAATGGGAGGGGCTATAGGACATGTATCATGTATAGTGGCTAGCTACAGGTTAGTGTATTGGGAGGGGCTATAGGACAGTTAGAATGTGTAGTGGCTAGCTACAGGCTAGTGTATTGGGAGGGGCTATAGGACATGTATCATGTATAGTGGCTAGCTACAGGCTAGTGTATTGGGACGGGCTATAGGACATGTATCATGTATAGTGGCTAGCTACAGGCTAGTGTATTGGGACGGGCTATAGGACATGTATCATGTATAGTGGCTAGCTACAGGTTAGTGTATTGGGAGGGGCTATAGGACAGTTAGAATGTGTAGTGGCTAGCTACAGGCTAGTGTATTGGGAGGGGCTATAGGACATGTATCATGTATAGTGGCTAGCTACAGGTTAGTGTATTGGGAGGGGCTATAGGACAGTTAGAATGTGTAGTGGCTAGCTACAGGCTAGTGTATTGGGAGGGGCTATAGGACATGTATCATGTATAGTGGCTAGCTACAGGTTAGTGTATTGGGAGGGGCTATAGGACAGTTTGAATGTGTAGTGGCTAGCTACAGGTTAGTGTATTGGGAGGGGCTATAGGACAGTTAAAATGTGTAGTGGCTAGCTACAGGTTAGTGTATTGGGAGGGGCTATAGGACAGTTTGAATGTGTAGTGGCTAGCTACAGGTTAGTGTATTGGGAGGGGCTATAGGACAGTTAGAATGTGTAGTGGCTAGCTACAGGCTAAGGCAGGGTTTCCCAGTCTCGGTCCTCGGGACCACAAGGGTTGTATGTTTAGATTTTTGCCCTAGCACTACACAGCTGACACAGTGTTAGGGCAAAAAGCGAAACGTGCACCCCTTTGGGTCCCGAGGACCGAGTTTGAGAAACCCTGGGCTAGTTTAATGGGAGGGGCTAAAGAAGTAGAGGCTAGCAATCGGCTGATGGATGAATAGGTAATAAAAAGTTTCATTGATTATTAATGGTCTAGCTAGCTAGTTATAAATCACCTTCCGTGCCAATGGAATGTGTGTGTGTGTCTGAGCTTGTGTGTGTGTGTGTGTGTGTGTGTGTGTGTGTGTGTGTGTGTGTGTTCTTTTGTGTTGAACCAGTACGACTCCTTCATGAATAGTAACACTATTCTCACCCACACAGTGGACGTCACAGCCCAATACCCCCAGCGTAGAATGACAGACTGAATGTGTGTGTTCAACAGGGGACAGAGAGAAAGAGAACGGACGGACAGAAACATCTGCATTATGTAGAGGGTTGTGTGTTTTTGAGAGAGAAAGAGAGAGAGAGAAACAGAGATAGCGAAAGTGCCCCGATGAGACCCATTTTTCAATGTTTACCTTTCATCGCAGTGATTTTACCCCGGAGTGCGGTTTCATTAAGCTATGGCTTTAATCACTCTGTTACCAAGAGTGTCCGTTGTGGTGTGTGATTGTGTGTGTGTGTGTGTGTGTGTGTGTGTCTGCATGCTCGCGCGTGTGTGTTCGTACCTGCATGCGTACGTGTATGAGTGTGTGTGTGTGTTCGTACCTGCATGCGTACGTGTACGAGTGTGTGTGTGTGTGTTCGTACCTGCATGCGTACGTGTACGAGTGTGTGTGTGTGTTCGTACGTGTACGAGTGTGTGTGTGTGTTCGTACCTGCATGCGTACGTGTATGAGTGTGTGTGTGTGTGTTCGTACCTGCATGCGTACGTGTATGAGTGTGTGTGTGTGTTCGTACCTGCATGCGTACGTGTACGAGTGTGTGTGTGTGTTCGTACCTGCATGCGTACGTGTATGAGTGTGTGTGTGTGTCTGCATGCTCGCGCGTGTGTGTTCGTACCTGCATGCGTACGTGTATGAGTGTGTGTGTGTTCATACCTGCATGCGTACGTGTATGAGCGTGTGTGTGTGTTCGTACCTGCATGCGTACGTGTATGAGTGTGTGTGTGTGTCTGCTCCTTAATCTATAACATTAGTAACAGACCCTGTTATTCTTCCAGACACAGAATCAGAATAAGAGAACAACAGCCGTGATATCAACTACGCTGTAGCCATGGCGATTATATTTGAATTTGTGGCAAGAAGATGGATTTCACAACATAAAATAATGTTCTTCCTCCATTTTAATCAATTTCTTCTCTCACAGGAAATGTACGACCTGGAGTACACCGGCCTTCTCTGCTATGGAGGTTAATATACCATATAAACATTTCTATATTCAGCTGTGGCGCTGGATTTAGAGTCAAGTGGTTGAAGACTCTCTCATGCTCTCCTTATGTCTTTATCATCACACTGGGCACAAACTGGTTGAATCAATGTTGTTTCCACGTCTAAACTAGATGTTAAACTGATATATGTGCCCAGTGGGCTTCCTCTTTCTTGGTGTCTCCTTTCTTTCATGGTCTTTTCTCTCTCCCTTGTTCGCCTTCACCCTCTCTCTCCCCCCCAATTGGCCTTGCTCAAGGACACATCAACTGTCTTTTCATCTAGTTGGCTTGGGGATTCGAACCAGCTTCCTTTCAGTTACTGACCCAACGCTCTTAACCGCTAGGCTACCTGCCGCCCCTACTAACAACATGGCTCAGGACGTTTTTATGCCAACTCTCTTGCCTTCTCTTTCACTAACACCCTCTCTGTTTATTACAGAGTGTACGCACCTTGAATATGATATTTAGTCTTACAAAAGAGAGTTGATTGGATGTATTATGTATGACACAGGAGGCTGCTGAGGGGAGAACGGCTCATAATAAGGCCAGAACGGAGCGAATGGAATGGCATCAAACACCTGGAAATCATGTGTTTGATGTATTTGATACCATTCTACTGATTCCACTCCAGCCATTACCATGAGCCCGTTCTCCCCAATTAAGGTGCCAACAACTTCCTGTGATGTATGATCATGAGAGAGACATATCTGAAGTCAGAGAGAGAGAGAGACATATCTGAAGTCAGAGAGAGAGAGAGAGAGAGAGAGAGAGAGAGAGAGAGAGAGAGAGAGAGAAAAGATGACAAGAAATGAGAGAAAGAGAGAGAGAGAGAGAGACAAGATGACAAGAAATGAGAGAAAGAATGAGAGAGAGAAAGAGAGAGAAAAGATGACAAGAAATGAGAGAAAGAACGAGAGAGAGAGAGAGAGAGAGAGAGAGAATAAAGATGACAAGAAATGAGAGAAAGAACGAGAGAGAGAGAGAGAGAGAGAGAATAAAGATGACAAGAAATGAGAGAAAGAACGAGAGAGAATGAGAGACAATTTCTCCCCCAGTGTTGTTGTTGTCTGTTTGGGTACTCTGCTTAGACAGCTAAAACAGGTACAGTATGTACCTCAAAGAGGAGCTGAATAAAGTGACTGTACAGGAGTACTCCTTGTTTTTACTGTAGTGGGAAGACATTATCTGTGTCCCAAATTACACCCTATTCCCAATATAGATGTCTACTATTGACTTAGAGACCAGTTCAGTACTGGTCAAAAGGTGATCTATAAAGGTAACAGGGTTCCATTTGGATCCCAGCCATAGCATTTAGTATTTAGCTCAAGTCTACTTGTTTTACCTCAAACTCTGTGGAAAGTTGATAGAGGATTATAAAAGTTTGTACTTGTGAGTCCATGGAGCATTCTGTCAGCTTTCGCCTCCTCGTCCTCTTCCGCTTCACCACTCTCTCTCTCTCTCTCTCCCACCCCTCTCTCTCCTCTGTTCACTCTCTCCTTCTCTCCTCACCTCCCTCTTTCCTTCTCTCTCCATCCATGTTCCTCTCTATCTCTCTCTCTATCTCTCTCTCTCTCGCTCTCTCTCCATGTTATGAACTTGATTTCATATGGTGTATTGTGGAGAAGCACCAGACTCAGACCCATGCTCCCCTCTCCTCTACGCTCCTGTTCTCTGACACAGTGACTTAAGACAGAGAGTGGGCCTTGTGTTTAGGAAACACCCCAGATGACAGATCATTCAAATGAATAACTTAATTACTGTAAATAGCCTTTATAACACCGCCACCGCAGACGAGGCACACACACACACACACACACACACACACACACACACACACACACACACACACACACACACACACACACACACACACACACACACACACACACACACACACACACACACACACACACAGTGCTGCAGCGGTGAAGGCTAATAGACTAAAGATAAACCCCATGCTGATTGGAAGGGTAATGGAGCTGCTAAGCTAAGAAGCTAATTTTGACTGTAAGTGGGTAGAGTCTACAAGTTGGAATAACCAAGAGAATCATCCAAAAGAGGATTATTTGAATAAACAACGACAGTATGACTAAACCAACATGCCTGGAGCTACGCCTATGCTGGGTAGTCTAAACACAAACCTCCTTTCAACAAGGCCTAATGGAGTTTAAAATATTCAGGAACGAATCAGTTCCGTTATTAATGCATTTCAACACATCTGTGTGTTTAGATATGACTCCCCACAGTAAAGCAACTCCAAAAACACAGCCTTTTAGCTATGCCTTGAAATGAGTGCATTGGTTGCTCCACAAGTACTCACTCTGAAAATGTAACCAAACACTCTCTGATCATCGTGTCCCAACATATACAGCATCTTTAATCATGACAGTATGAAATTAAATACTTGTATATTGTCATGTTGGTCACCCATTGTTCTGTAACTGTCACATCTGCTCCTGCAACACCCTCTACTGCTCATCCTGTGTCTCCTTGACCTGCTGCCACTCCCCCAGTACTCTCTCCCTCTCCCTATCTCTCTGTGTGTGTGTGTGTGTGTGTGTGTGTGATTGTGTGGGCTGAGACAGGTGTGCTGGAGTCAGAGCAGATCCCCACCAGCTGCAACCTGTTCCATAATCAAGACCTCTACAAATACTCAACCCTGCCACTTCCACGCTGCCAGATTGTAATCTCTGTTCAGTCAGTCTACGTTTCTTGCCGTTTGTTACTTTTCATATCCTGTTGAGCCTGTTTTCCCTTGCCTGACACTGTTTTCCTCTTCGCTACAGTTCTGCCCGCTCTGACTCTGGTCCCTATCTCCAGACCCACGTCTCATCATCCTGCTACTCTGTCCTGGATTCCCCACTCTACTACTCCCTTGGATTCCCCTCCGGACCTGCTTACCCTGTCTCAACCCCTCTCACTCCAGCCTCAGCCTCCGCACCTGGTTTCCATCAGCCCGCCCGAGCTTCCCCTGATCTACACTCCCTGATACTGCTCATCCTGTGTCTCCTTGACCTGCTGCCACTCCCCCAGTACTCTCTCCCACTCCCTATCTCTCTGTCTGTGTGTGTGTGTGTGTGTGTGTGTGTGTGTGTGTGTGTGTGTGTGTGTGTGTGTGTGTGTGTGTGTGTGTGTCTGTGTGTGTCTGTGTGTGTGTGGTGTGTGTGTGTGTGTGTGTGTGTGTGTGTGTGTGTGTGTGTGTGTGTGTGTGTGTGTGTGTGTGTGTGTGCCCCATGCAGTCCCAACCTGTGAGAGCTCATTGATTTCAAGGGAAAGAGTTGCAGACTATTAAACTGTCTCTCCTGCTCTGATCAATGAAGGTGAGAGACTAGAGCACCTGGCCCTGTGGCTGGAGGATAATGAAGAGGAAAAGTGGGAGTGTGTGTGTGCTTGTGTGTGTTTGTTTGTTTGTCTGGGCGTGTGTTTAGCTATAGGTGGACTCATGAGTCCATAGTTCAGTTATAATGAAACAGACTTCCTGATGGGCCGCCCCCAAGTCGTGAGGGTAGGCAACAACACTTCTGTCATTCTGATCCTCAACATGGGGGCCCCACAAGGGTGTGTGCTCAGCCCCCTCCTGTACTCCCTGTTTCCCCATGACTGCGAGCTACGCATGACTTCAACTCAATGATGAAGTTGGTAACAACAGTGGTACCACACGACAGTGGTAGGTAGGCCTGATTACCAACAACGCTGAGACAGCCTTAAGGGAGGAGGTTAGAGCCCTGATGGAGTGGTGCCAGGAAAATAATTTCTATCAATGTCAAAAAACGAAGGACCTGATCATGGACTTCAAGAGACAGTGGTCTGATCTTGGAATACATCGACGGGGCCACGGTGAAGCGGATCAAAAACCTCCAGTTCCTTGGTGTGCACATCACTGAGGACCTAAAATGGTCCCACCACACCGACACCATGGTGAAGAAGGCGCAACAGTGCCTCTTCAACCTCAGGCGGCTGATGAAATTTGGCATGGCCCCTGAGACCTTCACAAACTTCTAAAGATGCACAATTGAGAGCATTCTGTCTGGCTGCATCACCGCCTGGTACAGCAACTGCGCCACCCTCAATCGCATGGCTCTCCAGAGGGTGGTCCGGTCAGCCCAATGCATCACCGGGGGCACACGGCCTGCCTCCAGGACATTTACAGCACTCAGTGTAAAAGGTAGGCCAAGAAGATGATTAAGGACCTCAGCCATCCGAGCCACATTCTGTTCACTCTGCTACCATCAAGAAGCCGGAGACAGTACACGTGCATCAAAGCTGGGACCGAGAGACTGAAAAACTGCTTCTATCACCAGGCCATCAGAATGTTGAACAGCCATCACTGCCCGGTACTTAGCCCTGCACCTTGCCTTCTACAGAGGTATGGTCAGATGATGTAGTCTTACTTAGGACTACAGTACAGCTGGCTTCTACAGAGGTGTGGTCAAATGATGTAGTCTTACTTAGGACTACAGTATAGCTGGCTTCTACAGAGGTGTGGTCAAATGATGTAGTCTTACCTAGGACTACAGTATAGCTGGCTTCTACAGAGGTGTGGTCAAATGATGTAGTCTTACCTAGGACTACAGTATAGCTGGCTTCTACAGAGATGTGGTCAAATGATGTAGTCTTACCTAGGACTACAGTATAGCTGGCTTCTACAGAGGTGTGGTCAAATTATGTAGTCTTACCTAGGACTACAGTATAACCTTCTACAGAGGTGTGGTCAGATGATGTAGTCTTACCTAGGACTACAGTATAGCTGGCTTCTACAGAGGTGTGGTCAGATGATGTAGTCTTACCTAGGACTACAGTATAGCTGGCTTCTACAGAGGTGTGGTCAGATGATGTAGTCTTACCTAGGACTACAGTATAACTGGCTTCTACAGAGGTGTGGTCAAATGATGTAGTCTTACCTAGGACTACAGTATAACCTTCTACAGAGGTGTGGTCAGATGATGTAGTCTTACCTAGGACTACAGTATAGCTGGCTTCTACAGAGGTGTGGTCAGATGATGTAGTCTTACCTAGGACTACAGTATAGCTGGCTTCTACAGAGGTGTGGTCAGATGATGTAGTCTTACCTATGACTACTGTAAGCTGGCTTCTACAGAGGTGTGGTCAGATGATGTAGTCTTACCTATGACTACAGTAAGCTGGCTTCTACAGAGGTGTGGTCAGATGATGTAGTCTTACCTAGGACTACAGTATAACTGGCTTCTACAGAGGTGTGGTCAGATGATGTAGTCTTACCTAGGACTACAGTATAACTGGCTTCTACAGAGGTGTGGTCAGATGATGTAGTCTTACCTAGGACTACAGTATAGCTGGCTTCTACAGAGGTGTGGTCAGATGATGTAGTCTTACCTAGGACTACAGTAAGCTGGCTTCTACAAAGGTGTGGCCAGATGATGTAGTCTTACTGGTCACCTCATATTCTGTTTCTATACAGTTGTTTACTTACTGTGTATGTATATACTGTATTCTAAACATAGCTCATCCTAATATACCTACTACTGAACATGCCATTTGATTTTTCAGATGATCTATAGTATTTTTTATTTAATAAAAATGTGTATAGTGTTTGAGAGACATTCTACTACACTGTTAGAGCTAGAAACATAAGCATTTCGCTGCACCTGCTATAACACCGGCAAATCTGTGTACACAACCATTAAACTTTGATTTGATTTAGAACATGTGCTTTCTAACCTGCTATTAAGGATGGTTATGGCTAGATATACTTGGCCATGTATTGGTTTTCCTGAGCCTGCATGTACTGTATGTGTTACAGAGCATCTACGTATGCTGTATGTGGATATCCATGTATTGAACCATAAAGGTAAGTCTTCTCCATCCCATCATCTCTTCCCCTCCTTAATGACAAAGACAGAGAGGAATGGACATGGCATCACCATGTAGGGGCATTGCTAATTGGATTTCCACAGCAGACACAGAGAGAAAGACATAACCTTCACTCCAAATCAAAACTCCAAACCTACAACCTGATTTTGGACAAAATTCCCTGGAAGGATTCATACTGGCAAAGATTCTTATTTCCAAGCTATACGGGAAATGCTTTGGCAAACATACAACAGAAACCTGAAAACCCCATCCAACCTGGAACTGAGTGAGCAATGTTTAGTCTGAAGCTATTTTCTTTTTAAAGCCAAGAAGAAAAATACATTACAATGATATACGTATATTTACTTTATAAGGACTGAAGGCTAAGTTAAGGCTACCAAGCTTGCTAGGACAGAACAGATACAACTTCAATTAGCACTGAGGTGTGAAGTGAGAGGTGTCAAAGGCCTTGAGCCCAACAATGGCAGGAGAGAATCACAGCCTACCCCACCCAAATGCAGAGGCCTTTGAAGCCCACTTCCGCTGTTCAGAGGTAATTACAATATAGTAACCCCTGGATGTAAAAAATGATAAGGCAAGAACAGAGTACAAAAAGAAGCTCCCAATGGAAAATCAAGAGACACTTTTTGCTGACTATAGTAAAAATGGGAACATAAGCAACTTAATCTTCCATGCAGACCATCCCCTGGTAATTATTTTATTTAACTAGGCAAGTCAGTTAAGAACAAATTCTTATTTTCAATGACGGCCTAGGAACAGTGGGTTAACTGCCTTGTTCAGGGGCAGAACGACAGATTTTTACCTTGTCAGCTCAGGAATTCGATCTTGCAACCTTTCGGTTACTAGTCCAACGCTCTAACCACTAGGCTACCTGCCGCCCCATGGTACAGTGCTATATTAACACACTAACTCTCAGTTAGCAATGGGTGGAACCTCAGGACACTAGACAACGAGGACTCTGAGTCAGCCAATGTGAACCTGTACAAATCTGGAACAGTACTGGTACAGGGCAACCCCAAACAGTTTGAGCTGGACTTCACATTATCAAAGAGATAGCTCAGCAGGATAAGCTCTCTCTTGAGAAAGATACCCCCACCCCGAGCGGGTCAGACCAGACCTCTTTATTATCCAACCCCACAGATGAGCAACCCCAAGCGGAAAGTCAACCTTGCAGCATAGAGTACTACTCCCTCATTAAAATGAAGGATACTTTCACCCAGCTGGAGGAAAGGCAGGTGGAGCTAGAAGAGCAGGTCACACTCCAGTCAGCACAAAAAAATTGTCCAGCTCAACAAAACCCCCTCAACCAGACACCCGGGGAGCTGGAGGTGGAGAGAGACATATCTGCACTCTGGACTGTGGTGAGACAACATCAACAAGAGAAAGAGCAGGAGCAGGAGAAGAACAGAGCACTAGAGGAGAGGATCAGACTGCAGAGAAGCCAGCAGAACAGCCCACCTCAGCCCCTGACCAAAGTCTTGACACCACAGCAGAACAGTCCATCCCAGACCCTGACCATAGCCTCGATATAACAGCAGGACAAACAAATGAAGAGCCCCAAGCCCAGGGGATCCCACCCCCTCTGAGCAGCTCCCCATCAGCCACCCTGATAGCCCTCCTGACAACCCCACCAAACCCACTGAGGACATACACAAGCTACAGATTGTACTCCTTATGGACTCAAATATGAAATAAATACATGAAAATACACTTTTTCCCAAACACACAGTGTCTAAACTCTGGTGTCCAAACACCCAGCACGCCCTAGACCTTCTGTATGAGGACCAACTAGGGTCACCCAACCACATAATAATACACACAGGCACAAACGACCTGAGAGTACAGCAGGAAAGGGTGGCCACAGCACTCAACAGCACTCACAGCACTACCACAAAAAGACTTCCACCCTGCTTCCATACAGCGGGTAAATACAAGTATTTCCTGTGACTGTTCCTCAAAACCAAATGTTTACCTGGCCCACCACTCCTCCCTGGACTTGAACAGCCTCTATGACCAGGTCCACCTATACAAGGCAGCAGTACCCATCTTCGCCCGGACCCTAAAGGACATCGCTCTCAACTGCAGCCCCAACATCTCACACAGGAGCAACAGATCAATAGACACCCCGCCCAGACCAGCAAGACAGTTTGCGCTGTTCTGTGAAGGGAGTAGTTTCTTGGTAATTTCTCGCTAGGAATAGCCTTCATTTCTCAGAACAATAATAGACTGACTAGTTTCAGAAGAAAGGTCTTTGTTTCTGGCCATTTTGAGCCTGTAATCGAACCCACAAATGCTGATGCTCCAGATACTCAACTAGTCTAAAGGAGGCCAGTTTTATTTTATGTTTTAATCAGCATAACAGTTTTCAGCAGTGCTAACATAATTGCGAAAGGGTTTTCTAATGATCAATTAGCCTTTTAAAATGATAAACTTGGATTAGCTAACACAATGTGCCATTGGAACACTGATAATGGGCCCCTGTACACCTATGTAGATATTCCATTAAAAAATCATTTGTTTCCAGCTACAATAGTCATTTACAACATTAACAATGTTAACACTGTATTTCTAATCAATGTGATATTATTTTAATGGAGAAAAAAATGTTATTTTCTTTCAAAAACAAGGACATTTCTAAGTGACCCCAAACTTTTGTACAGTAGTGTACATGTGACAATGATGATAAGGTCAGGGCTAAGACAGTAGCTGTTCATTTACAAATGGAGAAAGAGGGAGGGATGGAGAGAGGAAGAGAAAGAGAGAGATGGGAGAACTTAGAGCATTGATTAGGAATGGATGGAGGGAGGGTAGATAACCCTATGCACACCAAAATCAATCCAGGGGCAATTTGTCCCTGGTCGATCAGAGGACAAAGCAAACAAACAATGAAAGATACAGAGAGAGGAGATAATTGTAGAGTAAATGAGCTCCTGGGGGTATTAGTGGTATTTGGCTAAAGCGACATCATGTATGCAGGGAGTCAACTGTGGTGTTATTACGACAGGAGAGAGCAGCTGGTTCATTTCCTCTTCCTCAAAGTTGTTTTTTCCCGCTTGCGTGAGACAGACCAGACTATGAATGCAGGGGGAGTCTTGGACTCCTCTCTCTCTCTCTCTCTCTCTCTCTCTCTCTCTCTCTCTCTCTCTCTCTCTCTTTCACTATATCTCTCTTTCTCTCTGTGTCTCTCTTTCTCTCTCTCCCTCTTTCTTTTTCTTGCTCTCGCTCTTCCTTAGGGGTCTCTTCTCTCTCTCTCTCTCTCTCTCTCTCTATCCCTCCCTCTCTTTTTAATTTCCTTTATTTATTTAACCCACGTACTTCAGTCTGATCACTATTTGCTCAGAGCAGAATGGAAAGTGTGCGTGTGTCTGTGTGTGTGTGTGTGTGTGTGTGTGTGTGTGTGTGTGTGTGTGTGTGTGTGTGTGTGTGTGTGTGTGTGTGTGTGTGTGTGTGTGTGTGTGTGCGCAATCAAGTGTGTGTGTGCACTAGCACCAGTGTGTGTGTGTTTCTCCATGACATTATGACTGTTATTTTCATTTGTCATTGTGCGTCTATCTACCTCAGGGATACAGCTGGGTAAACTATTAGAAGTAGTGTGAAGCAGGAGCATTTACTTCCTCTATCACCATTAAGGCCTTTTTATACCTGCGGAGAAAATCGGATCTTTATAAGAGCAATTCTCATTTCAACGTTGGTCAAATCCTTAGAGCTCCTTGGTCATTAAAGTTCCAAGAGACCTTGTACCTTTTTCATGTGAATAACTCTTTATAATGATCCTATTGTTATGACATGTGAGCACTCTGGGTACCAAGAATGCATGTATGGCAAGTCTGTGTTCGTCATTATCACACACACACACACACACACACACACACACACACACACACACACACACACACACACACACACACACACACACACACACACACACACACACACACACACACACACACACACACACACACACACACACACACACACACACACACACACACACACAATCAGTTCTTCTCCAGCAGCCTATCAAGTCAATTGATATTCATAATTATAGCAATCATGGCCATAACGAGATATAGCAATGTTAAGAACCAACTGAGCTTATTAACTGATGGAATAGGGATGGACTCTCGACTTGGTCAACACTGTAGTTCCAAGCACCCACTCAGTTATTCAAATCACAGGCTAGTGATGATCAAAACTGTAGTAACATTAATATAACAAATGACCTATCAGACATTTATTGATTCAGCCGCGTGTGGTGAATGAGTTTATGTAAAAAAATCATGAAAACATGAAAATCCCACTTGAATTGATTTCTTGTTTTCTTTTCTATTCTTCTTTTTGTTGATAATTTTTATGTATACACTACATGACCAAAAGTATGTGGACATCACTCCAGTCGAGGCTTGGCAGTGCGCATGGTGATGTTAGGCTTGTGTGCGGTTGTTCGTCCATGGAAACCCATTTCATGAAGCTCCCGATGGACAGTTCTTGTGCTGACGATGCTTCCAGAGGCAGTTTGGAACTTGGTAGTGAGTGTTGCAACTGAGGACAGACGATTTTTACGTGCTACGCACTTCAGCGGTCCCGTTCTGTGAGCTTGTGTGGCCTACAACTTCGCGGTTGAGCCATTGTTGCTTCTAGACGTTTCCACTTCACAATAACAGTACTTACAATTGATCGAGGCAGCTCTAGCAGGGCAGAAATTTGACGAACTGACTTGTTGGACAGGTGGCATCCTATAACGGTGCCACGCTGAAATTTATTGAGCTCTTCAGTACGGGCCATTCTACTGCCAATGTGTGTCTATGGAGATTGCATGGCTGTATGCTCGATTTTATACCCGTCAGCAATGGGTGTGGCTGAGATGGCCAAATCCACTAATTTGAAGGGGTGTCCACATACTTTTGGGGATGTAGTGTATATGTTCTTGCATATCTAGTCATTCCTTAGTTCCTTAAATACCGGGGAAATGTTTTCGTCGACTGCACGTTCAGTCTTCACAACCATGCATATCTAATCCTGTCCTTTCCCATCTCATCTACATCCTCTGACTTATTGGAAATGACAGCACATTGATTACAGGGTTAATGGCAGTATTAGCTATGCTCAGTAAATGAATTATGCGCCCGTAAGCCAATATCCAAAAATACACACTGACGCTGAGTAAAAGGTAGATTGACAGATACACAGGGACGGATGTAGGCATTTACAGTACACTCCTTATTACCAGTTAGTCTTTATACAGCTAATTAATACAGTCCTTGTTACCAGTTAGTCTTTATACAGCTAATTAATACACTCCTTATTACCAGTTAGTCTTTATACAGCTAATTAATACAGTCCTTATTACCAGTTAGTCTTTATACAGCTAATTAATACAGTCCTTATTACCAGTTAGTCTTTATACAGCTAATTAATACAGTCCTTATTACCAGTTAGTCTTTATACAGCTAATTAATACAGGCTCGCTTATGTACCAGTTAGTCTTTATACAGCTAATTAATACAGCCTCCGTTAGTTACGCAGCTAGTGCTTTATACAGCTAATTAATACAGTGCCGTTATTACCAGTGTAGTGCTTTAGTAGCAGCTAATTAATACAGTCCTTATTACCAGTTAGTCTTTATACAGCTAATTAATACAGTCCTTATTACCAGTTAGTCTTTATACAGCTAATTAATACACTCCTTATTACCAGTTAGTCTTTATACAGCTAATTAATACACTCCTTATTACCAGCTAGTCTTTATACAGCTAATTAATACACTCCTTATTACCAGCTAGTCTTTATACAGCTAATTAATTCACTCCTTATTACCAGTTAGTCTTTATCTTCTAATTAATACACTCCTTATTACCAGTTAGTCTTTATCTTCTAATTAATACACTCCTTATTACCAGTTAGTCTTTATACAGCTAATTAATACAGTCTTTATTACCAGTTAGTCTTTATACAGCTAATTAATACACTCCTTATTACCAGTTAGTCTTTATACAGCTAATTAATACAGTCCTTATTACCAGTTAGTCTTTATACAGCTAATTAATACACTCCTTATTACCAGTTAGTCTTTATACAGCTAATTAATACAGTCCTTATTACCAGTTAGTCTTTATACAGCTAATTAATACACTCCTTATTACCAGCTAGTCTTTATACAGCTAATTAATTAAAGCCATATGGTAGCATCATATATTTGAATGGTTATAGTGAGGGAATCAAATGAAATGCTTTTGATTTGGTTTGTTTGTGTTTGAATATGTGTGCGAGGGGGTTTGCACGTGTGTGATAGAGAGTGTGTGTGTGTGTATGTTCACATGCCTCAGTAGGTGGGTGTGTATGTGTGCTAGTGGTGCGCGGGTTAGCTGTTTGTTCACCCGCACCCGCCCGCAATTGCTAATAACCCATCCGCAACTGAGCGACTATGTATTATGTGGTAAAGGGAAAAGCTGAGGGCTGCACCCAACCCTAACCCGCAAATATACAACATGTGCTATAGGCTACCATCAAAGACAGCCGAATGATTTTCTGACAGGGGTTGCAGGATTTTTTGTTGTTGTTGCCTGATTTAGATATGGTTCTGCTTATAATGTCTGATATTTTGGTAGGCTATTTGTTAGTCAGCTTGTCTATAAGTAGATAAATACAGTTTCTCTTCTGTCATTATATGTTGCCCTAGAAGACTAGATAAACCCTCACTCATCAGAATAATGTCATAGATTGATAGAAAGAATGCTTCATTCTAGTTGATATTGGTGAGGTTTTCTCTGTCATCTTTCGAGGAGCAAAGATTTTTAGGGACAGGGGACAAAATACAATAGAGCAACAAAACAAAAAAACGGGACAGATTTCCTGTGCAAAATGTCCAAATGACATCAGTTTGACCGGTTGTAAGGAAAAAGAAAGCTGTGAAAACGACCCAACATGTTTCTGATAAGATTTCAGTTCAGCTTGGATGCATATTTTATGTGGTTGAAATACTAACATTGCAGTAGTATCTAACAATACACAAATGTAAAACTAAAATAAATATATAAATATTAGGACGAGCAATTTCGGAGTGGCATTGACTAAAATACAGTAGAATAGAATACAGTAAATACATATGAGATGAGTAAAGCAGTATGTAAACATTATTAAAGTGACTAGTGTTCTATTATTAAAGTAGCCAGTGATAGAAGCTGTTTTTCAGTCTCTCGGTCCCTGCTTTGATGCACCTGTACTGACCTCGCCTTTTGGATGATAGCGGGGTGAACAGGTGTCATGGAGGGCAGGCAGTGTGCCCCCGGTGATGCGTTGGGCAGACCGTACCATCCTCTGGAGAGCCCTGCGGTTGTGAGCGGTGAAGTTGTCGCACCAGGCGGTGATACAGCCAGCCCGACAGGATGCTCTCAATTGTGCATCTGTTAAAGTTAGGAGCCAAGCCGAATTGTGTGCCTCCTTCACCACACTGTCTGTGTGGGTGGACCATTTTAGATTGTCGGTGATGTATACGCAGAGGAACTTGAAGCTTTCCACCTTCTCCACTGCGGTCACGTCATTGTGGATAAGGTGCATGCTCCCTCTGCTTTCCTGAAGTCCACGATCAGCTCCTTCATTTTGTTGACGTTGAGAGAGAGGTTATTTTCCTGGCCCCACTCTGCCAGGGCCCTCACCTCCTCCCTGCAGGCTGTCTTGTCATTGTTGGTAATCAAGCCTACTACTGTTGTGTTGTCTGCAAACTTGATGATTGAGTTGAAGGTGTGCGTGGCTACGCAGTCATGGGTGAACAGGGAGTACATGAGGGGACTGAGCACACAGCCTTGTGGGCCCCTGTGTTGAGGAACAGCGAAGTGGAGGTGTTGTTTCCTACATTCGCCACCTGGGGGCGGCCCATCAGTAAGTCCAGGAGCCAGTTGCACAGGGCGGGGTTCAGACCCAGGGCCCCAAGCTTAATGATGAGCTTGGAGGGTACTATGGTGTTAAAGGCTGAGCTACAGTCAATGAACAGCATTCTGACATAGGTATTCCTCTTGTCCAGATGGGATAGGACAGTGTGCAGTGCAATGAATCTGTGAATGAATCTGTGAATCTATTGGGACGGTAAGCAAATTGAAGTGGGTCTAGGGTGTCAGGTAAGTTAGAGGTGATGTGATCCTTCTTCAGGATTGGTGGGTCCCCTGTGGGACGGTTGAGCTAACGTAGGCTAATGCGATTAGCATGAGGTTGTAAGTAACAAGAACATTTCCCAGGACATAGACATATCTGATATTGGCAGAAAGCTTAAATTCTTGTTAATCTAACTGCACTGTCCAATTTACAGTAGCTTTTACAGTGAAAGAATACCATGCTATTGTTTGAGGAGAGTGCACAGTTTTGAACATAAAAGTTATTAATAAACAAATTAGTCACATTTAGGCAGTTTTAATATAAAATTTTGAACAAAAATTCAACGGTTCATTGGATCAGACTAAAACGTTGCACATACACTGCTGCCATCTAGTGGCCAATATCTAAATTGCACCTGGGCTGGAATAATACATGATGTCCTTTCTCTTGCATTTCAAATGTACAAATAAAAAGATTTGTATTATCTTTTACCAGATCTAATGTGCTATATTCTCCTACATTCCATTCACATTTCCACAAACTTCAGAGTGTTTCATTTCAAATGGTACCAAAAAATACATATCCTTGCTTCAGGGCCTGAGCTACAGGCAGTTAGATTTGGATATGTCATTTTAGGCGAAAATTGAAAAAAAGGGTGCGATCCTTAATAGGTTTTAACTGGCCTCTCAAAGCACTTTATGATGACAGAAGTGAGAGCTACGCGGCGATAGTAATTTAGTTCAGTTACCTTTGCTTTCTTAGGTACAGGAACAATGGTGGACATCTTGAAGGAAGTGGAGACAGCAGACTGGGATAGGGAAAGATTGAATATGTCCGTAAAAACTCCAGCCAGCTGGACTGCATACGCTCTGAGGACGCGGCTAGAGATGCCGTTTGGGCCAGCAGCCTTGCGAGGGTTAACACGCTTAAATCTCTTACTCAAGTCAGCCACGGAGAACGAGAGCCCACAGTCATTGGGAGCGGGCCACAATAGCCTTATTTGCACGGGACTACTATTAGTAGAGAATGAGGGTTATGTATTTATTACCCCAGAATGTCCGTTATTCCAGAGGTGTAAAATGTGTTAATGATGGATTTGACGATGTTACATTAATTCGTACAAAACGTATAAACAAAAGCATTCACTGTGAAATTTGATACACATGTAGGCCCTTCATATATAGGCTATGAGCAGCACTTCGTTCAATTTATCGAACCAGTTGTTTTCTTGCCCAAACCGCGAGCAACACCTGTCAAACTCAAAGGGATGTTTGATGTATTATCAGAGGAGTTTGCCAAAAATCGGTAGGTTATTCTGGTTAGTCAATGTACAGATTTCGGTTTCCGTTTAACCCACCTGAACAGTAGGCTACAGTTCCCTTGACATGCGATAGGCCTATTTGAAATCCCATCTTGTGACTGTCGAATTTGTTGCGCCTCACAATCATCACACATAACACAGCCAGCACTGCTATCATCCTCTTTCACCACTTCACCAAATCTTTCCCAAACACTACCGTTCAGGCCCTCCCTTCTCTTCATTTTCAACTCTCCTTTCACAGCTTTTGTCTTATTGAAATTAACTTGAATTGAACTTCGACAATGTCCTTTTTACCTCCATGGATTGACATGAACGTTTTCTGCCGGTTCCCTAAAGCATTATTAAGGATCTCTTTCTTCAACCCGACCACCACCCACCCGCCCTTCAGCCTAACAATATTTAATAACCCTAAACCCGTCTGGCCCGCAGATATAACCGCGGGGACTGCGGGTTATGAGTCAACCCACACATGTGTGTGTGTGTGTGGGTGGGTGTGTGTGGGTGCGCATGCCTCTCTGTGTGTTGACTGTGTACCTGTGCATGTTCTCTAACCCAGTACTCAAACCCACTCTGAGGGGAACAACCCTCCATACAAAGTCATAGAAAACCATATTTGCTATAGCCCTTTGCCTCCCAGGCCTGATTAGCGCCTACATGGCGTTCTCTGTTTCTAAGCTAATGCATCTGGCCTTGGTGCGGGATGAGCCGTAACGGAGAAGATAGATAGCCACTGCGGTCTCACATAAGCAGAGGGACTTTGAGAACACAAGGCCGAACACTGAGCTCAATTTCCACCCTGGGAATAAGACGGATTAGGGGGTTTATAATGCAACATAGAATCTAATCACTGAGATGAGACTTTCTCTTTAGGCCTCTACGGCAATTATTCTAACACAGATTCTGGAACGGATTTGAAAAAATTGAATAAAATAGGAAAACATAACTTCTATAACCATAAAAACAGTTACTGTTTTTCTGCCATCAGCTCCTTTTTACTGGACATAAAAGCAAATGGTGAAACAGTAGAGTCCAGCACAGGACATAGGGAACTCCTTATAAGGCAGCACAGGACATAGGGAACTCCTTATAAGGCAGCATAGGACATAGGGAACTCCTTATAAGGCAGTACAGGACATAGGGAACTCCTTATAAGGCAGCACAGGGCAGCAGGTAGACTAGTGCTTAAGAGTGTTGGGTCAGTAACTGAAAGGTTGCTGGTTTGAATCCCCGAGCCGACTATGAAAAAAATCTGTGGATGTGCCCTTGAGCAGGGCACATAGACCTAATTGCGCTTGTAAGTCACTCTGGATCAGAACATCTGCTAAATGACCAAAGACATGCAAACAAACATAAAACAGAACAGTACAAAAATAGCCACATAAAAAACAGACGAAAACAACATCACATGTTGATTAGCTACAAAACCTGTTCATCTCACTTCAGCTTCTTTTCACTGTAGGAGTAAGAAGCCAGTGTCTCTGTCCCAGTGACACACTATTGTCTATATAGTGCACTACTTTTGACCAGAGCCCTATGAGATAATAGGGAATAGGGTGTCATTTGAGACACTGCCAGTAAGAGAGCTACATATGGTGTAAAGAACACTCATCATTAGGAGAAGAAGACTTGGCAGGGTCTCAGATCTAAGAGAAACCACTTAAATGAGCAGCACACGTTGTTCTCTATAAGGGGGAAGTTAAAGTAAGAGAGCCATATGCTACAATTCAGCAATCAGTGCTGCTATGTCTCTGTGTATGTCTCTGTCCATGTCTCTGTGTATGTCTCCGTCCATGTCTCTGTGCATGTCTCTGTGTATGTCTCCGTGCATGTCTATGTGCATGTCTCTGTGTATGTCTCTGTGTATGTCTCTGTGTATGTCTCTGTGCATGTCTCTGTGTATGTCTCTGTGCATGTCTCTGTGTATGTCTCTGTGCATGTCTCTGTGCATGTCTCTGTGTATGTCTCTGTGTATGTCTCTGTGCATGTCTCTGTCCATGTCTCTGTGTATGTCTCTGTGTATGTCTCTGTGCATGTCTCTGTGCATGTCTCTGTGCGTGTCTCTGTGTGTGTCTCCGTGCATGTCTCTGTGCGTGTCTCTGTGTGTGTCTCCGTGCATGTCTCTGTGCATGTCTCTGTGTATGTCTCTGTGTATGTCTCTGTGCATGTCTCTGTGCATGTCTCTGTGCATGTCTCTGTGTATGTCTCTGTGCATGTCTCTGTGTATGTCTCTGTGTATGTCTCTGTGCATGTCTCTGTGCATGTCTCTGTGTATGTCTCTGTGTATGTCTCTGTGCATGTCTCTGTCCATGTCTCTGTGTATGTCTCTGTGTATGTCTCTGTGCATGTCTCTGTGCATGTCTCTGTGCATGCCTCTGTGTATGTCTCCGTGCATGTCTCTGTTTATGTCTCTGTGCATGTCTCTGTGCATGTCTCTGTGCATGTCTCTGTGCATGTCTCTGTGTATGTCTCTGTGCATGTCTCTGTGCATGTCTCTGTGCATGTCTCTGTGCATGTCTCTGTGTATGTCTATGTGCACATCTCTGTGCACGTCTCTGTGTACGTCTCTGTGCATGTCTCTGTGCATGTCTATGTGCATGTCTATGTGCCTGTCTATGTGCATGTCTCTGTGTATGTCTATGTGTATGTCTCTGTGCATGTCTATGTGCATGTCTATGTGCATGTCTCTGTGCATGTCTCTGTGCATGTCTCTGTGTATGTCTCTGTGCATGTCTCTGTGCATGTCTCTGTGCATGTCTCTGTGCATGTCTCTGTGTATGTCTCTGTGTATGTCTCTGTGTATGGGCAGCTATATCGCTCAAGATTGACTTTGAGATTGGACGACTGTCCATGTCCTGAGGACGTCGGGGGGCAACAGTGAGCGTTATTTCC
>NC_138302.1:21512500-21760000 GCF_965601325.2 Salmo salar | reverse complement strand
TGTTCTGAAACACAGGGAGAAAGAAAGGCCTTTAGCTAGCAGGGGACAGAGGACAGTTGTTCTGAAACACAGGGAGAAAGAAAGGCCTTTAGCTAGCAGGGGACAGAGGAAAGTTGTTGAAACACAGGGAGAAAGAAAGGCCTTTAGCTAGCAGGGGACAGAGGAAAGTTGTTCTGAAACACAGGGAGAAAGAAAGGCCTTTAGCTAGCAGGGACAGAGGAAAGGAGATGTGTGTCCAAGTCAATTCAACTGTCCACAACTGCCAACTGTCTTCCTGCATTCAATGAAATATATGTAAATAGTTGACTTGGCTACAACCTTGAATATGACACTCTGACCCCTACGTTACCAAGACGACATTGACAGGGAGTTTGATTATGACACTCTGACCTCTACGTTACCAAGACGACAGTGACAGGGAGGTTGATTATGACACTCTGACCTCTACGTTACCAAGACGACAGTGACAGGGAGTTTGACTATGACACTCTGACCTCTACGTTACCAAGACGACAGTGACAGGGAGTTTGATTATGACACTCTGACCTCTACGTTACCAAGACGACAGTGACAGGGAGTTTGATTATGACACTCTGACCTCTACGTTACCAAGACGACAGTGACAGGGAGTTTGACTATGACACTCTGACCTCTACGTTACCAAGACGACAGTGACAGGGAGTTTGACTATGACACTCTGACCTCTACGTTACCAAGACGACAGTGACAGGGAGTTTGACTATGACACTCTGACCTCTACGTTACCAAGACGACAGTGACAGGGTTTTTGACCTGCGTGGTATTTGTTCTCTGTTTGTTATAGAATCACCGTCACCGTGATCTGTTCTGCTTGTTAGTGCGTGTTTGCGCGTGTGTGTATCTTTGCACGTGTGTGTGTTTGCACGTGTGTGTGTCTGCCTGCCTGCATGTGTGTGTGTGTGTGTGTGATCTGTTCTGCTAGTTAGTGTGTGCGTGTGTGTGTTTGTGTTGTTCTGCTAGTTAGCATAGCTTTCCCCTCTCTTCTCCTTGCTTGTCTCTTTGTCCTGGAAACACATTACCCTATCATGTCACAGGACCAATAGACACAAACACAGTAAACAACTGGGCTGCAAACGCATTTTAAAAGGTTAGACCTGTCCAGTAACAGCCTCTAGCCCCTACCCCCTAGACACTTGTGGAGATTTGAGAGGATGTGATAGGTTGACACCACAATGGACAATTCTTAAAAGCGCACTTGGACTTGAGACTAACCGTTAGAAACGCTTACGTCTCAGGGGTAGAAGACTGGCTGACACACAGACACAGCCGGGATAATATGAGGCAGTTAAATACATAAATAATGGTAGCAGACTAATCCTCACTGCCCCCGCATGATCACTTTCCCATCTGCTCCACTCTACTTTCTACTATTCCCCCTTGTTGGAAGACGTGCCAACACACCGACACACAGACACAGCCAGGACAATATGAGACAGTTAAAGACATAAATAATGGATAGCAGAGTATTCCTCTCTGGATGGTGGGACCTGTACCCTCCAGTCTCTAATAATGGATAGCAGAGTATTCCTCTCTGGATGGTGGGACCTGTACCCTCCAGTCTCTAATAATGGATAGCAGAGTATTCCTCTCTGGATGGTGGGACCTGTACCCTCCAGTCTCTAATAATGGATAGCAGAGTCTTCCTCTCTGGATGGACCCTACACCCCCCAGTCTCTAATAATGGATAGCAGAGTATTCCTCTCTGGATGGAGCCTACACCCCCCAGGCTGTCCTCATGAGGACTCATCATTTTTTCATATATAGATCAACTCTACTAGACTGAGGTAGAAGAAAAAAAAATCGATCATCTCTTTGTCTCAATAGTTATTTTCTTGTTTTCTATTTCTTTCGTTCTTTCTTGTAGGTCCTGTCTTTCCCTTAATCCTGGTGTTGCCTCTCAGTTTTGAGGACAGAAAGAAACAAATCACAGTGGAGATCAGGGACATTTACTGTCTGTTTGGAGTAACGACTCGTCTGGCGACCCATATTTTACTGCCACACACGCATACGCACACACACTCATACGCACACACACACACACACACACACACACACACACACACACACACACACACACACACACACACACACACACACACACACACACACACACACACACACACACACACACACACACACACACACACACACACACACACACACACACACACACACACTCTCACACGCACACGCACACACTCATTCACACACTGTGAAACTGTCCCCCCTGTGGGGTGTTGCAGTGAATCAGTGAATGATTTATATCAAGTGGAGACCTCCCTCTGTTAGTTTAAGGTTACATCACAAATTGCACCTTATTCCCTTTATAATGCAACATAGGGGGCCCTGGTCAAAAGTAGTGCTCTATAATGGGACTAGGGGGCCATTTGAGACACAACGGATGATGCTGTTTCCACACTTATCCTGTAACAGCGGCAGAGGGCTCTTACTAAGGGAAATGAATCAGCAGCAGAGATATAAAATAGAGAGGGGGGAAGACGGTAGAGAGAGTGACAGAGAGAGAGAGGCGGGGGAGTGGGAGAGAGATATATAAAACAGAAAGACAGGTGCTACAGGGAAGATAGAGGGAGATGGAGAAAGAGAGAGGAGGGAAGGGATCATAAAAGAGTGAGAGATTATGTTCAGGTTAGTCTGATCAACCAGGTGTGTGTGCTTTTGGGAGGCACAGAGATACAGCAAAGGGCAAATGGATCCAGACACACTGTCAGACAAGCTTAGAAGAACTGTCAAACACACACACAACCACACACACTCACACACAAACCATCTACGGCAAGAAAGACAGCTGTTTCTAAGACTTTGTGTTTTCAACTTGTTCATTGTTGGTACTAAAGATAAGAAAACATCAAAACAATATTTGGGAGCACAAAGGGAATGATTGTAACAGCCAATGTAAAGCATTGGTGAGGTTTGTTCAGCTTGCAAGGATTTATACAAGCTAAAAGTCTTAAAAGCCATCAAAGCACTTGATGAAAGAGGTTGTTGTGTCATCTGTTTCTGCCAGTAAGCAGTCACTATAGTGACATATCAGTAATGTGTCAGTAGTTGGACATATCAGGAATGTGTCAGTGTTTGGACATATCAGGAATGTGTCAGTATTTGGACATATCAGTAATGTGTCAGTATTTGGACATATCAGTAATGTGTCAGTAGTTGGACATATCAGTAATGTGTCAGTAGTTGGACATATCAGTAATGTGTCAGTAGTTGGACATATCAGTAATGTGTCAGTGTTTGGACATATCAGTAATGTGTCAGTATTTGGACATATCAGTAATGTGTCAGTAGTTGGACATATCAGTAATGTGTCAGTAGTTGGACATATCAGTAATGTGTCAGTAGTTGGACATATCAGTAATGTGTCAGTGTTTGGACATATCAGTAATGTGTCAGTATTTGGACATATCAGTAATGTGTCAGTATTTGGACATATCAGTAATGTGTCAGTAGTTGTACATATCAGTAATGTGTCAGTAGTTGGACATATCAGTAATGTGTCAGTATTTGGACATATCAGTAGTACATCAGCCTAGGTGACACACAGCATAACTACTATGGTTGAATATGACTATTTGAACATATTCTAACTAGAACATGTTGATGTAAGCTCCCAATTGGGTGTGTGATAATTGCATGTCCGTTCTAAAAACAGTGTGTGTTGTGGGGGACTTGTCATACTGTTCACGTTCAACCTATAACCATGTCTAAATGCCTAACTTATACCTCTCATTAGCATATAGCACTTACCTAAAACCTTGCAATGTTTAGCATGCAAAAACATCACACCCAGATTTATCCATCCGGTATGACAACCTTTCCATGTTATTGAACTGTCACACATTGAACTTTCCGGTTACCCGAATAAAACACTCAAATAAACTTCAGTTAGTGCTGCTAGAATCTTGACAAGAACCCCAAAAATGTGATCATATGGCTTCCTGTTAAGGCTAGGGCTGAATTCAAGATTTTACTGCTAACCTACAAGGCATGACATGGGCTTGCTCCTACCTGTCTTTCCAATTTGGTCCTGCCGTACATATCTACAGATACGCTATGGTCACAAGACACAGGCCTCCTAACTGTCCCTAGAATTTCTAAGCAAACAGCTGGAGGCAGGGCTTTCTCGTATAGAACTCTATTTTTATGGAATGGTCTACCTACCCATGTGAGAGACGCAGACTCGGTCTCGACCTTTTAGTCATTATTTGAGACTCATCTCTTCAGAAGGTCCTATGATTGAGTGTAGTCTGGCCCAGGGGTGTGAAGGTGAAAGGAAAGGCACTGGAGCGACGAACCGCCCTTGCTGTCTCTGCCTGGCTGGTTCCCCTCTCTCCACTGGGATTCTCTCTCCACTGGGATTCTCTGCCTCTAACCCTATTACGGGGGCTGAGTTACTGGCTTACTGGTGCTCTTTCATGCCGTCCCTAGGAGGGGTGCGTCACTTGAGTGGGTTGAGTCACTGACGTGATCTTCCTGTCCGGGGTTGGCGCCCCCCTCGGGTTCGCGCCTTGGGGGAGATCTTTGTGGGCTATACTCGGCCTTGTCTCAGGGTAGTAAGTTGGTGGTTGAAGATATCCCTCTAGTGGTGTGGGGGCTGTGCTTTGGCAAAGTGGGTGGGGTTATATCCTGCCTGGTTGGCCCTGTCCAGGGGGTATAGTTGGACAGGGCCACAGTGTCTCCCGACCCCTCCTGTCTCAGCCTCCAGTATTTATGCCGCAATAGTTTATGTGTCGGGGGCTAGGGTCAGTCTGTTATATCTGGAGTATTTCTCCTGTCTTATCCGGTGTCCTGTATGAATTTTCGGATTGGTGTCCCTTCCATGTGACCGTTGAGCTAATGTAGGCTAATGTGATTAGCATGAGTTTGTAAGTAACAAGAACATTTCCCAGGACATAGACATATCTGATATTGGCAGAAAGCTTAAATTCTTGTTAATCTAACTGCACTGTCCAATTTACAGTAGCTTTTACAGTGAAAGAATACCATGCTATTGTTTGAGGAGAGTGCACAATTTTGAACATGAAAAGTGATTAATAAACAAATTCGTTTTTTTCTTTGTATTATCCTTTACCAGATCTAATGTGTTATATTCTCCTACATTCCTTTCATATTTCCACAAACATCAAAGTGTTTCCTTTCAAAAGGTACCAAGAATATGCATATCCTTGCTTCAGGTTTTGGCCTTTCTTGGGAGTTTTTCCTAGCCACCGTGCTTCTACACCTGCATTGCTTGCTGTTTGGGGTTTTAGGCTGGGTTTCTGTACAGCACTTTGTGACTTCGGCTGATGTAAAAAGGGCTTTACAAATACATTTGATTGATTGATTGAACACACACGCACACACGCACACACACCCACACACACGTAGGAGTGTATGAAAAACTCACAGGCACACAGAATAGTTGAAAAAGACTGTGTGCTTCCTTTCTATCTCTCAGGTGGGGTGTGTACAAAGGGAACGCGTTTGAAAACAGACAGGCTGAGTTAAATGACTCACAAACACACGCTGAGCTAGGCTCATAACTACACACTGAGCCAGGCTCATAGCTACAGGCTGAGCCAGGCTCATAACTACACTCTGAGCCAGGCTCATAACTACACTCTGAGCCAGGCTCATAACTACACTCTGAGCCAGGCTCATAACTACACTCTGAGCCAGGCTCATAAATACAGGCTGAGCCAGGCTCATAACTATACGCTGAGCCAGGCTCATAACTACAGGCTGAGCCAGGCTCATAACTACAGGCTGAGCTAGGCTCATAACTACAGGCTGAGCCAGGCTCATAACTACACTCTGAGCCAGGCTCATAACTACACTCTGAGCCAGGCTCATAACTACACTCTGAGCCAGGCTCATAACTACACTCTGAGCCAGGCTCATAACTACACTCTGAGCCAGGCTCATAACTACACTCTGAGCCAGGCTCATAACTACACGCTGAGCCAGGCTCATAACTACACGCTGAGCTAGGCTCATAACCACAGGCTGAGCTAGGCTCATAACTACACGCTGAGCTAGGCTCATAATTACACGCTGAGCCAGGCTCATAACTACACCCTGAGCCAGGCTCATAACTACACGCTGAGCCAGGCTCATAACTACACGCTGAGCCAGGCTCATAACTACACGCTGAGCTAGGCTCATAACCACACGCTGAGCTAGGCTCATAACCACAGGCTGAGCTACGCTCATAACCACACGCTGAGCCAGGCTCATAACTACACGCTGAGCCAGGCTCATAACTACACGCTGAGCCAGGCTCATAACTACACGCTGAGCCAGGCTCATAACTACACGCTGAGCCAGGCTCATAACTACACGCTGAGCCAGGCTCATAACTACACGCTGAGCTAGGCGCATAACTACACGCTGAGCCAGGCTCATAACTACACGCTGAGCCAGGCTCATAACTACACGCTGAGCCAGGCTCATAACTACACGCTGAGCCAGGCTCATAACTACACGCTGAGCCAGGCTCATAACTACACGCTGAGCTAGGCGCATAACTACACACTGAGCCAGGCTCATAAATACAGGCTGAGCTAGGCTCATAACTACACGCTGAGCTAGGCGCATAACTACACGCTGAGCCAGGCTCATAACTACAGGCTGAGCCAGGCTCATAACTACACGCTGAGCCAGGCTCATAACTACACGCTGAGCTAGGCTCATAACTACAGACTGAACTACACATTGGAACCCTGATGGACAAGTTTTTTGTTTGCGGAAACAATTTGCCATCTGTCTTCACAAATAAGTTATCTCCGATCTCTCTCTGAGCTGCTACTCTCAATTTGTAATTGCAATATGATGAGGTCTTATGTGTATTAGTTGATGGAGGGGGTTATTGCCGGCAGACATGATGCTCTCTGTGTGTTGCTAGCATATTGCAAGGATGTTTTTATTTTGTGTGCTTAATTGGAAAATGATACCTAATCTACATATTCCAGGGATCATTATATGTGCATTACAGGGAGTGAATTCCCCTGATTATTAGGAAGGTGTCCTTCACTCTGTGTAGATGTCTACTATTGACTTAGAGACCAGTTCAGTACTGGTCAAAAGGTGATATGTCAAAAGGTGATATATAAAGGTAACAGGGTTCCATTTGGATCCCAGCCATAGCATTTAGTATATAGCTCAAGTCTACTTGTTTTACCTCAAACTCTGTGGAAAGTTGATAGAGGATTATAAGTGTTTTCTTTCTCTCTCTCTCTCTCTCTCTCTCTCTCTCTCTCTCTCTCTCTCTCTGAGTAGCTGTCAGTTGGTTAGCATTAGTGTATCTCTTTAGGGCTCACACTGTGAACTTTTTTAAGATGTAATTGAAATGTATCCCAAATGGCACCCTATTCCCTAAGTAGTGCACTACTATACATAGGGTCCTAGTCAAAAGTAGTGCACTATATAGGGAATAATGTGTCGTTTGGGACACAAATGTCTTCACACAGCAAAACAAGTGTGGCCAACACGGAATACAAGCTGGATGAGACAACAACAAATGTAAGCAAACCACTACAAGACCAGAAAACGGAGAAAAAGGCAAACAAGAGATGAAAAGGAAAGAGGGAGACAACATGGGTAGTGAATTGACTCTGGTACTGTAGGGGAAGAGAGAAAGATTAAATGGTGAAGAGGATAAAGGAGGAGAGGAGGAAATGTGTGCGGGCGGCAGAAGAACGGAGAGTTAGGGCAAAAATGAAAGTGTCTGTGTGTGTGTGTGTTTAGATTTAATCACAGTCATCTATCACAGACAGAGTGATCATACCCATTTGTCATTGTGGCCGGTCGACTGTAAACTCCTGGTTTATACACACAGACACACACACATAGACAGACACACAACTATGTCTTACGATACTTACTATACCAACAATTGAGTCCTATTCAAAATCCTATTTTCCCTAACCCCTAACCTCCTCCTTCCTCCTCCCCTCTTTCTCCTCTCCTCCTCCTTCTCCTCCTCCCCCTCCTTCCTCCTCTTCTCTTCTCTTCTTCCTCCTTTCTCCTCTCCTCCTACCTCCTCCTCCTCTTCAACCTTTCTCCTCTCCTCCTGCCTCCTCTACCTCTTCCTCCCACCCTTCCTCCTCCTCCCCTCCTGCTCCTTTCTCCTCTCCTTCCTCCTCTCCTTCTCCTCCTCTCCTCCTCTCCTCTTCATCCCCTCCTCACCCTTTCCCTCTCCTCCTTCCTCCTCTCCTCTTCATCCCCTCCTCACCCTTTCTACTCTCCTCTCCTTCTCCTTCTCCTCCTCCTTCCCCTCCTCCTCCCCCTCCTTCCTCCTCCTCCTCCTCTCTAGTACTCTACAGAGAGAGAATGATAATAATATTTGTAATAATTCATATCACATCCAGCAGGTGATGTGTCTTTCCCCCGATACAGTTTTTATTTCCAGTTAAACTGTCAAGAGATATTGCTGGTGAGGAGATGAGTGGTGGTGGGTGATGTGCGTGTGTTTGTGTGTGCCTGTGTACCTGTTTGTGTGTGCTTTTGGCTGTGTGTGTGCTTGTGCCTGTGTACGTGCCTGTGCCTGTGTGGCTCTGTACCTGTCTGTGTGTGCCTGTGTGGCTGTGTGTGTGTGTGCTTTTGGCTATGTGTGTGCCTGTGTACGTGCCTGTGCCTGTGTGGCTCTGTGCCTGTTTGTGTGTGCCTGTGTGGCTGTGTGTGCCTGTGTGGCTCTGTGCCTGTTTGTGTGTGCCTGTGTGGCTGTGTGTGTGCCTGTGTGGCTGTGTGTGCCTGTGTGTATGCCTATGTGTGTGCCTGTGTGTATGTGTTTACTCACCAGAACAATAAAGTTTGGGTGCGTTTACATGGCGATGCCCTTCAGACAACTCCAGTGTTTGTTGCCATGCGGTGTTGAAAACGGCAACATGTCGGCTCGGTTACAACAACAGCCAAGTCAATTGCTATAGTTACCATAAGATCGCTGACTGTTCATGCCAGGCAGAAAGAGCAATACATTCATAAAAATACAGATTTTTGATAGACCCATTTACACCGTCTAATAATATCTTTCTATAAACTAGGGTACCAGGGAGCATTTCCAGTAGTGGACAGTTTCAAGCTGTTACAAAGTCATTGATAATTAAGATATAAAAGGGGAACATAAATGCATTCAATATCGTTCATTAAACCCTTTCTCATGCTTGTAGTCTTCACAGAATTTGGCAAAAAACATGTGACATAAAACACTACCTTTCTTTCCTGACATTAATGAAACTGGGGATATCGTATACTAAGATCGAATAAACCCCCACTTCCCTCAATTCTGCTAGCAAACGTGCAATCTTTGGACAATAAAATCAACGAGTTACGGGGAAGATTAACCTACCAACGGGACATTAAAAACTGTAACATCTTATGCTTCACGGAGTCGTGGTTGAACGACGACAATATCAACATACAGCTGGCTGGTTATACGATGTACCGGCAGGATAGAACAGCAGCGTCTGTAAGAATAGGGGCGATGGACTATGTATTTTTGTAAACAACAGCTGGTGCACGAAATCCAAGGAAGTCTCAAGCTATTGCTCTAAGATAGTATTGAATGAGCTTTATTCCGCCATAAGCAAACAAGAAAACACTCAGAGGCGGCGCTCCTAGTAGCCGGGGACTTTAATGTAGGGGAACTTAAATCAGTTTTACCAAATTTCTATCAGCATGTTAAAACTTGTTTTTCAACCACTCAACAAATGTCTTGTTAACAAACTATAGTTTTGGCAAGTCGGTTAAGACATCTACTTCATGCATGACACAAGTAATTTTTTGTTTACAGACAGATTATTTCACTTATAATTCACTGTATCACAATTCCAGTGGGTCAGAAGTTTACATACACTAAGTTGACTATGCCTTACACAGCTTGGAAAATTCCAGAAAATTCTGTAATGGCTTTAGAAGCTTCTGATTGGCTAATTGACATAATTTGAGTCAATTGGAGGTGTACCTGTGGATGTATTTTAAGGCCTACCATCAAACTCTGTGCCTCGTTGCTTGACATCATGGGAAAATCCAAAGAAATCAGCCAAGACCTCAGAAAAAATTTGTAGACCTCCACGAGTCTGGTTCATCCTTTGGAGCAATTTCCAAACGCCTGAAGGTGCCACGTTCATCTGTATTAACAATAGTATGTAAGTATACACACCATGGGCCCACACAGCCGTCATTCCGCTCTGGAAGGACACACATTATGTCTCCTCGAGATGAACGTACTTTGGTGCGAAAAGTGCAAATCAATCCCAGAACAACAGCAAAGGACCTTGGGAAGATGCTGGAGGAAACAGGTACAAACGTATCTATATCCACAGTAAAACGAGTCCTACATTGACATTACATGAAAGGCCGCTCAGCAAGGAAGAAGCCACTGCTCCAAAACCACCATTAAAAAAAAGCCAGAATATGGTTTGCAACTGCACATGGGGTCAAAGATCGTACTTTTGGGAGAAATGTCCTCTGGTCTGATGAAGCAAAAATAGAACTGTTTGGCCATAATGATGATCATTATGTTTGGGGGGAAAAGGGGGAGGCTTGCAAGCCGAAGAACATCATCCCAACCGTGAAGCACGGGGGTGGCAGCATCATGTTGTGGGGGTGCTTTGCTGCAGGAGGGACAGGTGCACTTCACAAAATAGATGGCATCATGAGGAAAGAAAATTATGTGGATATATTGAAGCAACATCTCAAGACATCAGTCAGGAAGTTAAAGCTTGGTCACAAACAGGTCTTCCAAATGGACAATGACCCCAAGCATACTTCCAAAGTTGTGGCAAAATGGCTTAAGGACAACAAAGTCAAGGTATTGGAATGGCCATCACAAAGCCCTGACCTCAATTCTATAGAAAAAGCTTGTGCGAGCAAGGAGGCCTATGAACCTGACTCAGTTACACCAGCTCTGTCAGGAGGAATGGGCCAAAATTCACCCAACTTATTGTGGGAAGCTTGTGGAAGGCTACCTGAAACGTTTGACACAAGTTAAACAATTTAAAGGCAATGTTACCAAATACTAATTGAGTGTATGTAAACTTCTGACCCACTGGGAATGTGATGAAAAAAATAAAAGCTGAAATAAATTATGCTCTCTACTATTATTCTGACATTTCACATTCTTAAAATAAACTAACCTAAGAGAGGGAATTTTTACTAGGATTAAATGTCAGGAATTGTGATAAACTGAGTTTAAATGTATTTGGCTAAGATGTATGTAAACTTCCGACTTCAACTGTATATTGTTATTTTTTTACTGCTGCTCTTTAAATACTTATGACTTTTGTTTCTTATTCTTATCCGTATTTTTTTTAAACTGCACTGTTGGTTAGGGGCTCATAAGTAAGCATTTTCAATAAGCATTTCTCTACGGCTGGCCATGCTTTCCTCCTGGCTACCTCAAACCCGGCCAACATCCCTAAAGATTGGAAAGCTGCCATGGTCATCCCCCTCTTCAAAGGGGATGACACTCTAGACCCAAACTGTTATAGACCTATATACATACTGCCCTGCCTTTCTAAAGTCTTCGAAATCCAAGTTAATAAACAGATTACTGACCATTTCGAATGACAATGTACCTTCTCCGCGGTGCAATCCGTTTTTTGAGCTGGTCACAGGTGCACCTCAGCCACACTCAAGGTACTAAACAATATCATATCCGCCATCGATAAAAGACGTACTGTGCAGCCATCTTCATCGACCTGGCCAAGGCCTTCGACTCTGTCAATCACCGTACTCTTATCAGGAGACTCAACAGCCTTGGTTTCTCAGATGACTGCCTCGCCTGGTTCACCAACTACTTCTCAGACAGAGTTCAGTGTGTCAAATTGGAGGGCCTGGTGTCCGGACCTCTGGAAGTCTCTATGGGGGTATCACAGGGTTCAATTCTCGGGCCGACTCATTTCTCTGTATATATCAACGATGTCGCTCTTGCTGCAGGTGATTCCCTAATCCACCTCTACGCAGACGACACCATTCTGTTGTCGTGTCTTTGGCATCATAAAAACTGAAGACTTATTTATCAAATAACACTCTGTAATTATTATTACGCGATTAAACTGATAAACCTGTTAGGGCTAGGGGGCAGTATTGACACGGCTGGATAAAAAAACGTACCCGATTTAATCTGGTTACTACTCCTGCCCAGTAACTAGAATATGCATATAATTATTGGCTTTGGATAGAAAACACCCTAAAGTTTCTAAAACTGTTTGAATGGTGTCTGTGAGTATAACAGAACTCATATGGCAGGCCAAAACCTGAGAAGATTCCATGCAGGAAGTGGCCTGTCTGACAATTTCTTGCCCTTCTTGATTATCTCTATCCATTACAGAGGATCTCTGCTGTTACGTGACACTTCCTACGTCTCCCATGGGCTCTCAGAAGGCGGCAAAAAGCTGAATCGTGGCTTTGCAGGCTCTGGTTGAAAAAAAGTAGCGCGTTTGGGTAGTGGCTGGTTACAGTACTGTGAGACTCAGGCGCCCGCGTCGACAGAATGCTTTGTTTTCTTTTGTCTGTTTACCTAAACGCAGATTCCCGGTCGGAATATTATCGCTTTTTTACGAGAAAAATGGCATAAAAATGGATTTTAAACAGCGGTTGACATGCTTCGAAGTACGGTAATGGAATATTTAGAATTTTTTTGTCACGAATTGCGCCATGCTCGTGACCCTTATTTACACTTCGGATAGTGTCTTGAACGCACGAACAGAACGCCGCTATTTGGATATAACGATGGATTATTTTGGACCAAACCAACATTTGTTATTGAAGTAGCAGTCCTGGGAGTGCATTCTGACGAAGAACATCGAAGGTAATCAAACTTTTGTAATAGTAAATCGGAGTTTGGTCAGGGCTAAACTTGGTGGGTGTCTAAATAGCTAGCCGTGATGGCTGGGCTATGTACTCAGAATATTGCAAAATGTGCTTTCACCGAAAAGCTATTTTAAAATCGGACACCTCGATTGCACAAAGGAGTTCTGTATCTATAATTCTTAAAATAATTGTTATGTTTTTGTGAACGTTTATCGTGAGTAATTTAGTAAATTCACCGGAGGTTTGCGGAGGGGTATGCTAGTTCTGAACGTCACATGCTAATGTAAAAAGCTGGTTTTTGATATAAATATGAACTTGATTGAACAAAACATGCATGTATTGTATAACATAATGTCCTAGGTGTGTCATCTGATAAAGATCATCAAAGGTTAGTGCTGCATTTAGCTGTCTTCTGGGTTTTTGTGACATTATATGCTAGCTTGAAAAATGGGTGTCTGATTATTTCTGGCTGGGTACTCTGCTGACATAATCTAATGTTTTGCTTTCGTTGTAAAGCCTTTTTGAAATCGGACAGTGTGGTTAGATTAACGAGAGTCTTGTCTTTAAAATGGTGTAAAATAGTCATATGTTTGAGAAATTGAAGTAATAGCATTTCTAAGGTATTTGAAAATCGCGCCACGGGATTACACTGGCTGTTGCGTAGGTGGGACGATTACGTCCCGCCTAGCCCAGAGAGGTTAATCCAACCACACTGTCCGATTTCAAAGAGGCTTTATGGTGAAAGCATAACATTAGATTATGTTAGGACAGCGCCTAGACAAGAAAAACCACATAGCCATTTTCAAAGCAAGGAGAGGCGTCACAAAAAAACAGAAATACAGCTAAAATAAATCACTAACCTTTGATGATCTTCATCAGATGGCACTCATAGGACTTCATGTTACACAATACATGTATGTTTTGCTCGATAAAGTTCATATTTATATCCAAAAAACCCATTTTACATTGGCGTGTAATGTTCAGAAATGTTTTGCCTCCCAAAACCTCCGGTGAATGAGCACATCAATTTACAGAAATACTCATCATAAACGTTGATAAAATATACAACTGTTATTCAAAGAATTATAGATACACTTCTCCTTAATGCAACCGCTGTGTCAGATTTAAAAAAAGCTTTATGGCGAAAGCAAACTTTGCAATAATCTGAGTACAGCGCTCAGACATCAAAACAAGCCATACAGAATACCCACCATTTTGGAGTATACAGAAGTCACAAATAACAATATAAATATTCACTTACTTTGATGATCTTCATCAGAATGCACTCCCAGGAATCCCAGTTCCAGAATAAATGTTGGTTTTGTTCGATAAAGTTAATCTTTATGTCCAAATACCTCCATTTTGTTTGCGCGTTCAGTCGAGTAATCCAAATGCACTGTGCTCGCGCAGTAAGTTCAGACGAAAAGTCAAAAAAGTTACATTACAGTTTGTAGAAACATGTCAAACGATGTATAGAATCAATCTTTAGGATGTTTTTATCATAAATCTTCCATAATATTCCAACCGAACGATTCCTTTGTCTTCAGAAATGAAAAGGAACACACCTAACTCTCACGGGAGTGCGCGCGATTGAGCTCATGTCATTTTCTCAGTCATCTGACTCCATATGCTCTTATTCTCTCCCCATTCACAGTAGAAGCATGAAACAACGTTCTAAAGACTGTTGACATCTAGTGGAAGCCTTAGAAAGTGCAAAATGACCCCACAGACGGTGTGTGTTAGATAGGCAATCATTTGAAGAACTATAAACCTCAGATTTCCACACTTCCTGGTTGGATTTTTCTCAGGGTTTTGCCTGCCATATGAGTGCTGTTATACTCACAGACATCATTCAAACAGTTTTAGAAACTTCAGAGTGTTTTCTATCCAAATCTACTAATAATATTCATATCCTACCTTCTGAGCCTGAGTAGCAGGCAGTTTACTACGGGCACGCTTTTCATCCGGACGTCAAAATACTGCCCCCTACCCAAGAGAGGTTAAACAGTCTAAAATCACATTACATAATTTCACAAAAAGTTTCATCTTTACTCATTCATTTTATACAACCATTAGATGTAAGCCTCATAACGGAGACTCTTGTATAAACATGGTTATGGTAATGTCGCTGTATTGTCTCTCATGAGTCTCACAAAATTGTACCAAACGGACCAGTTCGTAGCTGGATTATTTACCAATCTTTTATACCTCCTCCATAACATGAATATTGTTCGGTTGTCAAGTTCTGTGAGGTGGAAGAAATTCCTTTGTTCTCTCTATGAAAACTCACTCTCTCTCTATACTGTCTGGCCATTTAGGAAGATTCTCCTCTAGAAATGTACAACCTCTCTGACCACAGCAGCCTGGGTGTAGGAGACAGAGAGAGAGGGATGGTGCAGAGGTAGGGGGATGGTGCTCGCTGTGTCCAAAGAGGGCAACGTCATGACACTGTATACATCTGGCCCTTCTTTGGACACTTTGTTATCTAACCTCCAAACGAGCTTCAATACCATACAGCACTCCTTCTGTGGCCTCCAACTGCTCTTAAACTCTAGTAAAACCATATGCATGCTTTTCAACCAGCATCACTACTCTGGACGGTTCTGACTTAGAATATGTGGACAACTACAAATACCTAGGTGTCTGGCTAGACTGTGAACTCTCCTTCCAGACTCATATTAAACATCTCCAATCCAAAATTAAATCTAGAATCGTCTTCCTATTTCGCAACAAAGCCTCCTTCACTCACGCCGCAAACATACCCTCATAAAACTGACTATCCTACCGATCCCCAACTTCGGCGATGTCATTTACAAAATAGCTTCCAATGCTCTACTCAGCAAACTGGATGCCGTGTATCACAGTGCCATCTGTTTTGTCACCAAAGCCCCTTATACCACCCACCACTGCGACCTGTATGCTCTAGTCGGCTGGCCCTTGCTACATATTCGTCGCCAGACCCACTAGCTCCAGGTCATCTGTAAGTCTATGCTAGGTAAAGCTCCGCCTTATCTCAGCTCACTGGTCACGATAACAACACCCACCCGTAGCACGCGCTTCAGCAGGTACATCTCACTGGTCATCCCTAAAGCCTACACCTCCTTTGGCCGCCTTTCCGTCTAGTTCTCTGCTGCCAATGACTGGAACAAATTGCAAAAATCGCTGAAGCTGGAGACATATATTTCCCTCACTAACTTTAAACATCAGCTATCTGAGCAGCTAACCGATCACTGCAGCTGTACATAGCCCATCTGTAAATAGCCCACCCAATCTACCTACCTCATCCCCATATTGTTTTTATTTACTTTTCTACTCTTTTACACACCAGTATTTCTACTTGCACATCACCATCTGCTCATCTATCACTCCAGTGTTAATTTGATAAATTGTAATTACTTCGCTACTATGGGCTATTTATTAACTTACCTCCTCATGCCATTTGCACACACTGTATATAGACTTTCTTTTTTTTCTATTGTGTTATTGACTGTACGCTTGTTTATTCCATGTGTAACTCTGTGTTGTTGTTTGTGTCGCACTGCTTTGCTTTATCTTGGCCAGGTCGCAGTTGTAAATGAGAACTTGTTCTCAACTAGCTTACCTGGCTAAATAAAGGTGAAATAAAAAATAAAATAAAAATGTCACTGTAAGGTTTACACCTGTTGTATTTGGCGCATGTGACTAATAAAATGTGATTTGATTTAGCTATTGACTTACACACTGAACTTCATCCTGTAAAATTCCTGGATATTGCTGCGCTACACTTTTTTTGTATGGAGATCTAGGAAGTGCACTGTAATCTCGTAACATTTCGTATCTCCCTATGTTACGGTGTGAAAGCAGTTTTAATGGGCACACATATCCAAAAAATGTATGCGATTACAACATCGAATGCTTCTAACAGAAAGATTCACTTTAACATGATTAATAAAACAAAAATGTATACTATCATTAATGGATTTCCTCAATAATTATGCATAATAGTTGTTTGATTTGAATTTCATGTCTAGCTGTTTAGTTACATGGGGACTTTATTAGTTATCGCTGATTCAGCAAAGGATTTTCTGAATTACTGTCTAGTAATAAAGAGCTTGTGTGATACCGCACATGATCCAACAATAGACAACAGATCATTGACTGTCTGTGTGTCTCTGTTCCCTGCAAAGTACACTACTCTCTCTCTCTCTCTCTCTCTCTCTCTCTCTCTCTCTCTCTCTCTCTCTCTCTCTCTCTCTCTCTCTCTCTCTCTCTCTCTCTCTCTCTCTCTCTCTCTCTCTCTCTCTCTCTCTCTCTCTCTCTCTCTCTCTCTCTCTCTCTCTCTCTCTCTCTCTCCTCTCTCTCTCTCTCTCTCTCTCTCTCTCTCTCTCTCTCTCTCTCTCTCTCTCTCTCTCTCTCTCTCTCTCTCTCTCTCTCTCTCTCTCTCTCTCTCTCTCTCTCTATTTATTTCTCTCTCTCTCTATATATTTATTTATTTCTCTCTCTCTCTCTATATTTATTTATTTATCTCTCTCTTTCTTTATTTATCTCTCTCTCTTTATTTCTCTCTCTCTCTCTCTTTATTTCTCTCTCTCTCTCTCTTTATTTCTCTCTCTCTCTTTATTTCTCTCTCTCTCTTTATTTCTCTCTCTCTCTTTATTTCTCTCTCTCTCTTTATTTCTCCTCTCTCTCTCTCTCTCTCTTTATTTCTCTCTCTCTCTCTTTATTTCTTTCTCTCTCTTTATTTCTCTCTCTCTCTCTTTATTTCTCTCTCTCTCTCTTTATTTCTCTCTCTCTCTCTCTCTCTCTCTCTCTCTCTCACTCACTCTTTCTCTCCCTCTCTCTCTCACTCTCTCAGTCTTGAAGTAACACTCCTGTCATCATGGGGTGGCAGGTAGCGTAGTGGTTAGAGCGTTGGACTAGTAACTGAAAGGTTGCAGGATCGAATCCACGAGCTGACAAGGTAAATATCTGTTGTTCTGCCCCTGAACAAGGCAGTTAACCCACTGTTCCTAGTCCATCATTGAAAATAAGAATTAGTTCATAACTGACTTGCCTAGTTAAATAGAGGTAAAAAAAGATTGGATGTACTGGGTGCTCTTTGGTGTGTGTGTGTCTATTCATTCACTCATGACTGCCCAAATGTAAAACTACAATCCCTGCATTTCTTTCATATCTCCTCCCTTCCTGAAATCTTTCAAAGCCTTTCTCATTGTTAGGATGATGGCATGGTGAGGACCACTGTAAGAATGAGATGTCATGAGAGAGAATTCTTTTCCACTTCCTCTCTTCTGTTTTCTTAATTGGTGTGCCATATCCACCCACCAGCTGCCATGGGACCCATCGCAGTGCCCCTCACCAGGCAATTACTGTCTGGGATTTTACTGCGTGAAGACAATCCAGACCGACATCCAGAGCCCCCCAGGGCTCAGACTCGGCTTGCCCAATGACGGGGAGGGCAAACCCGGTCAAACAGCGGCCTGCCACCCCCTCCTTCTGGAGCCTCCCAGAGCTGACAAATGTGAACAGATATGAGCTAAGAACCAACTAGGGAGAGAGGGGAATAGAAGGAGGGAGAGGAAGAGAGAGAAGAGGGAGGGGAAGGAGGGAGAGGAGGATAGAGGGCAGGGTGAGAGAGTCGTGAGCAGGAAGGTAGCTAGTCATGTCTAGTCAAACTTGGAAGGGAGGAGAGATGAGTGAGGGAGAGAGGGAGGGAGTACCCAATCAACCTCTGGGCTCCACCCCCTCCTCAGAAACATGACGTGATGTGAACAGATATGAGCTAAAAAGCAGCCAGTAGAAAAGCAAGGGAGGGAGGGATGGAGGGAGGGGAGGGAGGGAGGGGAGGGAGCAATCTTGAGAGGGAAAGGTAGCTAGTCAAGCCCAGTCATACACTGTTGCACACCCAGGCCCTTGCAGACTGATAAATGTAGACAGATATGAGCTGGAAGACAGAGAAGGATGGGAGGGAGAGGATGGAAGGGAGGCAAGTGAAGGACAGAGAACAAGAGGTAGACAACGAGAGAGAGAGAGATGTGAGATAGACAGCAGGGAAAGTAAGGAGAAAGCGAGCGTGACAGAGGACGGAAGGAGGAGGGAAGTAGAGACAGGAAAAGGAAGGGGAATGGAAAGATGGATGAAGAACGAAAGAGAGGAAACAAAGTCTGACAGTTTGGTTTAGCGACGCATGAGAAGAAAGAGTGACTGAGGTAAGAAAGAAAGAAAGAAAGAAAGAAAGAAAGAAAGAAAGAAAGAAAGAAAGAAAGAAAGAAAGAAAGAAAGAAAGAAAGAAAGAAAGAAAGAAAGAAAGAAAGAAAGAAAGAAAGAAAAGAAAGAAAGAAAGAAAGAAAGAAAGAAAGAAAGAAAAAGAAAGAAAGAAAGAAGATGGACTGAGAGAAGCTAGTCAAAACTGTACTGAGAACCATGAACAGCAGTAGACTTGAATTCACTCTGTGATTGAAGGTGAAGCTTACACGATCCATGTTAAATAAAAGGATGAGAAATGTGAGAAATGGAAGAGAAGGAATGAGAGAGACATTTCCCGACAGTAAGTGTCAGATAGGATGAGTTGCTAAAAAGCACAGGAGAAGAAGGGGATAACCAAAAAATGATAGAAGAGAGGGAGAACTGAAAGACAGGAGGAGAGAGGGAGAACTCAAAGACAGGATGAGAGAGGGAGAACTCAAAGACAGGATGAGAGAGGGATAACTGAAAGACAAGAGGAGAGAGGGAGAACTGAAAGACAGGATGAGAGAGGGAGAACTGAAAGACAGGAGGAGAGAGGGAGAACTGAAAGACAGGATGAGAGGGGGAGAACTGAAAGACAGGATGAGAGAGGGAGAACTGAAAGACAGGAGGAGAGGGGGAGAACTGAAAGACAGGAGGAGAGAGGGAGAACTGAAAGACAGGATGAGAGAGGGAGAACTGAAAGACAGGAGGAGAGAGGGAGAACTGAAAGACAGGAGGAGAGAGGGAGAACTGAAAGACAGGAGGAGAGAGGGAGAACTGAAAGACAGGAGGAGAGAGGGAGAACTGAAAGACAGGAGGAGAGAGGGAGAACTGAAAGACAAGAGGAGAGAGGGATAACTGAGGTGCAGGAGAATGGTCGTAGTATTGGTTTCTCTCCTCACCTCTCCACTTTGGTAGGGGATGTGTGGTGAGTGTTTAAGCACAAAATGGCTGCCACAAGGCTGCTATAAGTGGGTGCTATACACTGAGTGGACAAAACATTAGGAACAGCTAAATATTGAGCTGCACACCCTTTTGCCCTCAGAACAGCCTCAATTTGTCAGGACATTGACTCAACAAGGTGTTGAAAGCGTTTCACATGGATTCTGGCCCTTTTGTTGTGTCAAGTTGGCTGGATGTGCTTTTTTGGGTGGTGGACCATTCTTGATACACACGGGAGACTGTTGAGCGTGAAAAACCCAGCAGCATTGCAGTTATTGACACAATCATACCGGCGCACCTGGCACCTACTACCATACCCTGTTCAAAGGCACTTAAATGTTTTGTCTTGCCCATTCACCCTCTGAATGGCACACACACGATATCTAAGGAAGTCTCAAGGTTTTGCTCGCCTGAGGTAGAGTAACTCATGATAAGCTGTAGACCACACTATCTACCTAGAGAGTTTTCATCTGTATTCTTCATAGCTGTCTACATACCACCACAGACCGAGGCTGGCACTAAAACCACACTCAATGAGCTGTATTCCGCCATAAGCAAACAGGAAAACGCTCATCCAGAGGCGGTGCTCCTAGTGGCCGGGGACTTTAATGCAGGGAAACTTAAATCAGTTTTACCTAATTTCTATCAGCATATTAAATGTGCAACCAGAGGGGAAAAAATTCTAGACCTTCTTTGCTCCACACACAAAGACACCTACAAAGCTCTTCCTCGCCCTCCATTTGGCAAATCTGACCATAACTCTATCCTCCTGAATCCTACTTACAAGCAAAAAATGTAAGCAGAAAGCACCAGTGACTCAGTCTATAAAAAAGTGGTCAGATTAAGCAGATGCTAAACTACAGCACTGTTTTATTAGCACAGACTGGAATATGTTCTGGGATTCTTCCAATGGCATTGAGTACACCACATCAGTCACTGGCTTCATCAATAAGTGCATTCAGGATGAACGTCCCCACAGTGACTGTACGTACCTACCCCAACCAGAAGCCATGGATTACAAGCAACATTCGCACTGAATGGTCAAGCTGCTGCTTTCAAGGAGCGGGACTCTAACCCGGAAGCTTATAAGAAATCCCGCTATGCCCTCGACGAACCATCAGACAGGCAAAGCGTCCATACAGGACTAAGATCGAATCATACTACACTGGCTCCGATGCTCGTCGGATGTGGCAGGGCTTGCAAACCATTACAGACTACAAACGGAAGCACAGCCAAGAGCTGCCCAGTGACATGAGCCTACCAGACAAGCTAAATAACTTCTATGCTCGCTCCAAGGCAAGTAACACTGATACATGCATGAGAGCATCAGCTGTTCCAGACGACTGTGTGATCACGCTCTCTGCAGCCGGTGTGAATAAGACCGGCTGACCAACTGACAAGTGTCTTCACTGACATTTTCAACCTCTCCCTGTCCGAGTCTGTAATACCAACATGTTTCAAGCAGACCACCATAGTCTCTGTGCCCGAGAACACTAAGGTAACCTGCCTAAATGACTACCGACCCGTAGCACTCACGTCTGTAGCCATGAAATACTTTGATAGGCTGGTCATGTCTCACATCAACACCATCATCCCAGAAACCCTAGACCCACTCCAATTTGCATAGCGCACCAACAGATCCACAGATGATCTCTATTGCACTCCACACTACCCTTTGCCACCTGGACAAAAGGAACACCTATGTGAGAATGCTATTCATTGACTACAGCTCAGTGTTCAACACCATAGTGCCCTCAAAGCTCATCACTAAGCTAAGGACCCTGGGACTAAACACCTCCCTCTGCAACTGGATCCTGGACTTCTCTGACGGGTCGCCCCCAGGTGGTAAGGGTAGATAACAACACATCCACCATGCTGATCCTCAACATGGGGGCCCCTCATGGGTGCGTGCTCAGTCCCCTCCTGGCTTCCTGTTCACTCATGACTGTACTGTACATGAACGTGCTTCTACACCTGCATTACTTGCTGTTTGGGGTTTTAGGCTGGGTTTCTGTACAGCACTTTGAGATATCAGCTGATGTAAGAAGGGCTATATAAATAAATTTGATTTGATTTGATTTGTACAGCCAGGCACAACTCCAACACCATCATTAAGTTTGCTGATGACACAACAGTGGTAGGCCTGATCACCGACAACGATGCCTATAGGGGGGAGGTCAGAGACCTGACCATGTGGTGCAAAGACAACAACATCTCCCTCAACGTGATCAAGACAAAGGAAATGATTGTGGACAACAGGAAAAGGAGGACCGAGCACGCCCCCATTCTCATCAATGGGTTTGTAATGTAGCAGGTTGAGAGCTTCAAGTTCCTTGCCGTCCACATCACCAACAAACTAATATGGTCCAAGCACACCAAGACAGACATGAAGAGGGCACGACAAAACATATTCCCCCTCAGGAAACTGAAAAGATTTGGCATGGGTCCTCAGATCCTCAAAAGGTTTTACATCTGCACCATTAAGAGCATCCTGACGTGTTGCATCACTAACCTGGTATGACAACTACTCGGCCTCCAACCGCAAGGCACTACAGAGGGTAGTGCGTACGGCCCAGTACATCACCGGGGCCAAGCTTCCTGCCATCCAGGACCTCTATACCAGGCGGTGTCAGAGGAAGGCCCTAAAAATGGTCAGATACTCCAGCCACCCTAGTCATAGATTGTTCTCCCTGCTACCGCAAGCAAGCGGTACCGGAGCACCAAGTCTAATTCCAAGAGTCTTCTAAACTGCATCTACACCCAAACTATAAGACTCCTGAACAGCTAATCAAATGGCTACCCAGACTTTTTTCATTTCTGCTGCTACTCTCTGTTATTATCTATGCATAGTCACTTTAATAACTCTACCTACATGTACATAATTACCTCAATTACCTCGACACCGGTGCCCCCGCACATTGACACATGACTCTGTACCGGTACCCCCTGTATATAGCCCCGCTATTGTTATTTACTGCTGCTCTTTAATTATTTGTTATTCTTATCGCTTACTTTTTTAGGGATTTTCTTAAAACTGCGTTGTTTGTTAAGGGCTTGTAAGGAAGCATTTCACTGTAAGGTCTACACCTGTTGTATTCAGCACATGTGACAAATACAATTTTATTTTATTTGACACCCACAATCCATGTATCAATTGTCTCAAGGCTTGAAAATCCTTCTTTAACCTGTCTCCTCCCCTTCATCTACACTGATTGAAGTGACATCAATAAGGGATCATAGCTTTCACCTGGATTCACCTGGTCAGTCTATGTCATGGAAAGAGCAGAAGAGCGGAGAGTTAGGTCAAAAATGTAAATGTGTTTGTGTGTGTTTAGAATGAATAATCAGAATCATCTATCACACATTACACACATGCACGACACACATACAAAAATAAGCACTTAAACATTCATAGACACACATTCACACACACTCTGTCTATTGATGTTAACTTATCATTGGCATGGTTGGAGGACACGGTGCTATATTTAGAACGGGGTGGAAATATGACTCATTCAACAGATGGTTGCATTATGAAGGACAATACAGTCAATTTCATAACACACAAACACACGCAAGCACACACACACAAATGCGCACACATACACACACAGAGAGAGACAGTCAGGCACGCTTACACAAACAAACACGCAAACACACACACAATCTTGTATCTTGTAGACTTTTAACCTAACAGCGTTCACAAATGAAAAGTAGCACACCTCCCAGACTTTGATGTTGTTCATTTTCCCACAGTTAAATATCAGCTAATTAAACGTGGAAAAACGTGCTTGTATCTTCACAGTATGTGTGTGTGTGTGTGTGGTGTGTGTGTGTGTGTGTGTGTGTGTGTGTGTGTGGTTTTCTTTCATTTTACTACATGGATGAGGTTTGGGAATTTGGGAATTTGTCTTTATTTCAGTAACTTCTTTTCTGTTTGACTCTTTTCTTCCATAGGCTAGTTGTAGCTGAGGACAATTCTAATGATTTTGAAGTGTTCAAATCAAGCTTTTTCATTTCTCTCCCTCTCCCTTAGTCTCTGTCTCTCTCTTCTCTCTCTCCCTTCTCTCTCTCTCTCTCTCTCTCTCTCTCTCTCTCCCTCCCTTTCTCTCTCTCCCTCCCTTTCTCTCTCTCTCTCTCCCTCCCTTTCTCCCTCCCTTTCTCTCTCCCTTCTCTCTCTCTCCCGCTCAGTCAGATCGTCAGAGAGCAGATAGAAATTCTCATTAAACCTAAACCCTGATTTCCAGCCTCATTATTATTCTATTGTTGCATTTCACAGAAAAACATGCAAACACACACACACATTCCCTTTGAAACTGCTGTCTACTCTTTCTGTCACATTATCTCCAGTCTAATTCTTAGTTTTTCTAGCTGTAGATAAAAGTCTAGTATTTGGTGCGATGACAATTGAAGGTATTAGTTTGGATATTTTCTGAGATGACAGTGTGTTGTCTTTGCAGTGACCGCTGTAATCAGTTTGAGGAGTTTGGGAAAAGCTCTCTGAGGACCTTCCTGTCAAGGGGAAACTGTCTTCATACTTTATATTGTCTGTATTACAGGAAGGGGGTGTCTGTCTGTCTGTCTGTCTGTCTGTCTGTCTGTCTGTCTGTCTGTCTGTCTGTCTGTCTGTCTGTCTGTCTGTCTGTCTGTCTGTCTGTCTGTCTGTCTGTCTGTCTGTCTGTCTGTCTGTCTGTCTGTCTGTCTGTCTGTCTGTCCATATAGTGTGTGTCACAGTACTGCCATGATCACATCTCACAACTCTATGTCAGCAGGAGGCCGCAGGAGGCCGCAGGAGGCCGCAGGAGGCCGCAGGAGGCCGCAGGAGGCCGCAGGAGGCCGCAGGAGGCAGGATAACAGGGATCTTTAATGTTCTGTGTGACCGGCTCTCTGCTGCACTGCAGATATTCCAGTGAGTGTGTTGTGTGTGGGGATTATGTGTGTGGGTTTTAGTTCAGCTACAGTCATAAAGTCAGTCTATCTGGATGTAATTTAATTACAGAGTAGAGGAGAGGGAAGGAGAGAGTGTGTGTGTGTGTGTGTGTGTGTGTGTGTGTGTGTGTGTGTGTGTGTGTGTGTGTGTGTGTGTGTGTGTGTGGTGTGTGTGTGTGAGAGAGAGAGCGAGCGAGAGAGAGCAAGAGAGAGAAAGAGAGTGCACAACGCAATGCATGTATGAGTGTGCATGTGTCTCTACACTGTTAGTCGTTTTTCAACTGTATCGACAGAATACAGTAGAATACATTACATTGCATTGTGGGAAAATATTCAATGGGAGTTACATATTTACAGCATTTTAGAGGTGACAGTAAATACAGTAACGTAGGAGTTCACTTGCAGTTTTTGAACATTCTAGAAAGGAATCAAAGCACATGCTCTGAAGCAAGTTAAAAAAAAGGTTTTGCCATTTATTTAATTACTAATGTATTTCTTTTTAACTCAAAGTTAATTAGTATACTTTTACTACTTTGATTGCTTTTGTCTTTTTTTGACCGTACTATTTAAAGGTGGCTCTGCTCCAGTGTGACGTGTCTGTTGTCCCCATGTAGAGGAACTAGAATAGTTCTATGGGTGTTCTCCTTAGAGTGACGTGTCTGTTGTCCCCATGTAGAGGAACTAGAATAGTTCTATGGGTGTTCTCCTTAGAGTGACGTGTCTGTTGTCTGTATGTAGAGGAACTAGAATAGTTCTATGGGTGTTCTCCTTAGAGTGACGTGTCTGTTGTCTGTATGTAGAGGAACTAGAATAGTTCTATGGGTGTTCTCCTTAGAGTGACGTGTCTGTTGTCCCCATGTAGAGGAACTAGAATAGTTCTATGGGTGTTCTCCTTAGAGTGACGTGCCCACAGTCATGTTGCTGGAAACACTAAAAAAAATGTTTCAAGGGCCAGTGAACACAAGTGTACTTCCAAACATGGCATACGCAACACACACACACACACACACACACACACACACACACACACACACACACACACACACACACACACACACACACACACACACACACACACATACACACACATACACACACACACACACACACACACACACACACACACACACACACACACACACACACACACACACACACACACACACACACACACTAATAACACTATGCTTTAATAATTCTCAGCCAGCCTCAGTGAATGTGTTATGGTAAATACATGTAGATTTATGTGGAGTTGATCGGATCAGGTTTTGTCTTTACAGCAAAGACACACCTCACATCTTAATAGCGTAGCAGAATATACTATAGCCTAATATATCCAATAGTATCATTTTTGTAATGATTTTAGATGTTATGTTTAGTTATGGTACAGTAATAATGATGGTAGATGTTATGTTTAGTTATGGTACAGTTATAATGACAGTAGATGTTATGTTTAGTTATGGTACAGTTATAATGACGTTAGATGTTATGTTTAGTTATGGTACAGTAATAATGATGGTAGATGTTATGTTTAGTTATGGTACAGTTATAATGACGTTAGATGTTATGTTAAGTTATGGTACAGTAATAATGACGTTAGACAATGTGTTTAGTTATGGTACAGTAATAATAACGGTACATGTTATGTTTAGTTATGGTACAGTAATAATGGGTATGAGCTTCAGTGATTTCAGTGTAAAATTAGCCATTTGAATCAAATTACGGTGACGTGAACATTTGGGCTTTAAACCCTCAGTTAATGATGCTATCTGTCACTTACCATTACGGTTTATGGCTTAGTATCACCTCATATTCTGCTATATCTGTGCTGTGTGCAGTCTAACCTCTCCTCTAGAATATGGTAGTAACATAAATTTTGTCTCCGTCGACAATGTTAATATCGTCCTATACAGATAATTGTGATCTTAATTGTGATCACCCTGTTGCAGGAGAACGTTGCAGCAACAGGGTGATTTTAAACATGTAGTGTATTTGAGGTTTAAAAGGATTATGAAGTTTGTAATTTCCACTTATAAAAAGTGTAGCAACCCCTACAAAAATGTCCATTCATTATAATCCACATAATAATTCACATTTTCTGCTGCAGCATTATTTTCCTGTTTTAGCGAACTGGCTCAAATTAAGATCCTACACCTACACATTTCATCATAAAAAGCTAATGATACATTAATCATGCGTTTCCATTGATCCATTCCATTTTTCATTCCAATGACAGAAAGGGAGAGAGAGAGATTCACAACTGTATAAGTCTGCATGTACTATCTCTCCTGCCCTCACTCGCTTCTCCAATCCCTATCTCCACCTCCCTTCTTCCGCCCTCCCTAAATCTCACTCTCTTCTTCACCCCCCTCCCTCCCTCACTCCCTCCCTCTCTCAGCGTGCAGCATTATTTTGAGACTTTATTTTCATTTGGCAGGTCTGAAGTTGGGATAATGGTTGTACAATATTTAAGAGGGAGCAGTGCGTGTGTGTATGTTTCTGTGTGTGTGTCTGTGTGTGTGTGTGTGTGTGTGTGTGTGTGTGTGTGTGTGTGTGTGTGTGTGTGTGTGTGTGTGTGTGTGTGTGTGTGTGTGTGTGTGTGTGTGTGTGTGTGTGAAAGGTTGTAACGCATCTAAGAGAGGCCACATTTAATGAGATCCTCACTAATTAAAGTTTCCAGTTTTACTCAGAAATGTGTCTTAATCATTGTTAGGTTTATGCGTGAACACGAATGGGTAGGAGAATGGTACCTGGATTGGCCTAGCGTGCAGAAATAACACCACTGGATTGGCCTAGAGTGCAGAAATAACACCAACATCCAGCATGTCACTGGATTGGCCTAGAGTGCAGAAATAACACCAACATCCAACATGTCATTGGATTGGTCTAGAGTGCAGAAATAACACCAACATCCAACATGTCATTGGATTGGTCTAGAGTGCAGAAATAACACCAACATCTAGCATATCATTGGATTGGTCTAGAGTGCAGAAATAACACCAACATCCAACATGTCACTGGATTGGCCTAGAGTGCAGAAATAACACCAACATCCAGCATGTCACTGGATTGGCCTAGAGTGCAGAAATAACACCAACATCCAGCATATCATTGGATTGGCCTAGAGTGCAGAAATAACACCAACATCCAACATGTCATTGGATTGGTCTAGCGTGCAGAAATAACACCAACATCCAACATGTCATTGGATTGGTCTAGAGTGCAGAAATAACACCAACATCCAGCATGTCATTGGATTGGTCTAGAGTGCAGAAATAACACCAACATCCAGCATGTCACTGGATTGGTCTAGAGTGCAGAAATAACACCAACATCTAGCATATCATTGGATTGGTCTAGAGTGCAGAAATAACACCAACATCCAGCATGTCATTGGATTGGTCTAGAGTGCAGAAATAACACCAACATCCAACATGTCACTGGATTGGTCTAGCGTGCAGAAATAACACCAACATCCAGCATGTCACTGGATTGGTCTAGCGTGCAGAAATAACACCAACATCCAACATGTCATTGGATTGGTCTAGCGTGCAGAAATAACACCAACATCCAACATGTCATTGGATTGGTCTAGCGTGCAGAAATAACACCAACATCCAACATGTCATTGGATTGGTCTAGCGTGCAGAAATAACACCACTGGATTGGCCTAGAGTGCAGAAATAACACCAACATCCAGAATGTCACTGGATTGGCCTAGAGTGCAGAAATAACACCAACATCCAACATGTCATTGGATTGGTCTAGCGTGCAGAAATAACACCACTGGATTGGCCTAGAGTGCAGAAATAACACCAACATCCAGAATGTCACTGGATTGGCCTAGAGTGCAGAAATAACACCAACATCCAACATGTCATTGGATTGGTCTAGCGTGCAGAAATAACACCAACATCTAGCATATCATTGGATTGGTCTAGAGTGCAGAAATAACACCAACATCCAACATGTCACTGGATTGGTCTAGCGTGCAGAAATAACACCAACATCTAGCATGTCATTGGATTGGTCTAGCGTGCAGAAATAACACCAACATCCAGCATGTCACTGGATTGGTCTAGCGTGCAGAAATAACACCAACATCCAGCATGTCATTGGATTGGTCTAGAGTGCAGAAATAACACCAACATCCAGCATGTCATTGGATTGGTCTAGAGTGCAGAAATAACACCAACATCCAACATGTCACTGGATTGGTCTAGCGTGCAGAAATAACACCAACATCTAGCATGTCATTGGATTGGTCTAGCGTGCAGAAATAACACCAACATCCAGCATGTCACTGGATTGGTCTAGAGTGCAGAAATAACACCAACATCCAGCATGTCACTGGATTGGTCTAGCGTGCAGAAATAACACCAACATCCAGCATGTCACTGGATTGGTCTAGAGTGCAGAAATAACACCAACATCCAGCATGTCATTGGATTGGCCTAGAGTGCAGAAATAACACCAACATCCAGCATGTCATTGGATTGGTCTAGAGTGCAGAAATAACACCAACATCTAGCATGTCACTGGATTGGTCTAGAGTGCAGAAATAACACCAACATCTAGCATGTCATTGGATTGGTCTAGAGTGCAGAAATAACACCAACATCCAGCATGTCACTATAACCACACTGTCGCCTGACCTCTGCAGACAGAGGGGCAGGCAGACACATACTCACACACACTCACACACACATGCAGGCAGGCAGTCAGGAGGACAGGCCGGCAAGCACACACACACACACACACACACCTTCATGAAAAGGTATTCTACATCTTTAAACCCCCATGAATAAATACAGATTGCTGTTAGATCAACACTACTACAACCCTGATTACCTTTCTGCTTTTAACTCCACTCACTAGAGATCAGATATCTTGGCAAAATTAGTTAGGACGCCATGAAAACATATGTAGTGCACTCGGAAACTATTCAGACCCCTTCACTTTTTCCACATTTTGTTACGTTACAGCTATATTTTAAAATATTTAAAAACAAATCCTCATCAATCGAAACACAATACCCCATAACGACAAAGCGAAAACGGGTTTTTAGACATTTTTGCAAATGTATTACAAATAAAAGACAGAAATACCTTCTTTACGTAATTATTCAGACCCTTTGCTATGAGACTCGAAATTCAGCTCAAGTGCATCCTGTTTCCATTTATAATTATTGAGATTTTTATTGATTGGAGTCCACCTCTTGTCAATTCAATTGATTGGACATTATTTAGAAAGGCACACACCTGTCTATATAAGGCCCCACAGTTGACAGTGAATGTCAGAGCAAAAACCAAGCTATGAGGTCAAAGGAATTGTCCTTAAAGCCTCGAAACAGGATTGTGTCGAGGCACAGATCTGGGGAAGGGTACCAAAACATTTCTGCAGCATTGAAGGTCCCGACGAACACAGTGGCCTCCATCATTCGTAAATGGAAGAAGTTAAGAACCACCAAGACTCTTCCTAGAGCTGGCCGCCCGGCCAAGTTGAGCATTCGGGGGAGAAGGGCCTTGGTCAGGGAGGTGACCAAGAACCCGATGCTCACTCTGACAGACCTCCAGAGTTCCTCTGTGGAGATGGGAGAACCTTCCAGAAGGACTACCATCTTTGCAGCACTCCACCAATCAGGCCTTTATGGTAGATTGGCCAAATGGAAGCCCACTTGGAGTTTGCCAAAAGGCACTTAAAGATTCTCAGACCATCAGAAACAAGATTCTCTGGTCTGATTAAACCAAGATTGAACTCTTTGGCCTGAATACCGAGCGTCACATCTGGAGGAAACCAGGCATCATCCCTACGGTGACACAGGGTGGTGGCAGCATCATGGTGTGGGGATGTTTTTCAGCGGCAGGGACTGGGAGACTAGTCAGGATCGAGGGAAAGAGGAAAAGTACAGAGAGATCCTTGATGAAAACCTACTTCAGAGCACTCAGGACCTCAGACTCGGGCGAACGTTTAACTTCCAACAGGACAATAACCCTAAACACAGCCAAGACAACGCAGGAGTGGCTTTGGGACAAGTCTCTGAATGTCCTTGAGTGGCCAAGCCAGATCCCGGGCTTGAACCCAATCGAACATCTCTGGAGAGACCTGAAAATAGCTGTGCAGCGACGTTCCCCATCCAACCTGACAGAGCATAAGAAGATGTTCAGAGAGGAATGGAAGAAACTCCCCAAATACAGGTGTGCCAAGCTTGTAGCGTCATACCCAAGAAGACTCGAGGCTGTAATCGCTGCCAAAGGTGCTTCAACAAAGTACTGAGAAAAGGGTCTGAATATTTATGTAAATCTAATATTCGAGTGTTTTATTTTTCATACATTTTGCAACAATTTCAAAAAGTCATTTTTTGCTTTGTCATTATGAGGTATAGTGTGTAGATTGGTAAGGAAAACAAACTATTTAATCAATTATATAATAAGGCTGTAACAACAAAATGTGAAAAAAATCAGGAGCCTGAATGCTTTCCAAATCAACCGTAGGCCTATTATATAGCCTTACAACCATCATGAACAATGGTTGTTAGTGGGAGATCAATAATACTGGACACTTCTCACCATGATCGTACATCGTCCATCCATCCTCCTGTATTTCCCTTTACTCCTCAACACCTCTCCACCTCGCCGCCGGTAACCGGGGGGAGGTATATCACCGTGACGACGGGTTCCAGTAGTAGCTCGATGAGTTCTGAGAATTGTGTGTGTGTGGGTATTGTTCCGTCCTAAAATGGTTTTCAGGCTGCACTTGTATTACCTCATTAGAGGAAAATCGATGAGTGTTGGATTGGTCTGGTTGCCCGGCACACAAGCACGCACACACTCGGATCCCCACATGCATGGACACACAAATGCACATAATCTTACAATTGGTTGTGTATTAGATCGTAAATGACTGCTTGGTACTGACAAACATCACTACTGAAGGTATTGATAAACATCACAACTGAAGGTACTGATAAACATCACAACTGAAGGTACTGATAAACACCACTACTAAAGGTACTGATAAACACCACTACTAAAGGTACTGATAAACACCATTACTACTGATAAACACCACTACTAAAGGTACTGATAAACACCACTACTAAAGGTACTGATAAACACCATTACTAAAGGTACTGATAAACACCATTACTACTGATAAACACCACTACTAAAGGTACTGATAAACACCACTACTAAAGGTACTGATAAACACCATTACTAAAGGTACTGATAAACACCATTACTACTGATAAACACCACTACTAAAGGTACTGATAAACACCATTACTAAAGGTACTGATAAACACCATTACTACTGATAAACACCACTACTAAAGGTACTGATAAACACCACTACTAAAGGTACTGATAAACACCACTACTAAAGGTACTGATAAACACCATTACTACTGATAAACACCACTACTAAAGGTACTGATAAACACCACTACTAAAGGTACTGATAAACACCATTACTAAAGGTACTGATAAACACCATTACTACTGATAAACACCACTACTAAAGGTACTGATAAACACCATTACTAAAGGTACTGATAAACACCATTTCTACTGATAAACACCACTACTAAAGGTACTGATAAACACCACTACTAAAGGTACTGATAAACACCATTACTAAAGGTATTTATAAACACCATTACTACTGATAAACACCACTACTAAAGGTACTGATAAACACCACTACTAAAGGTATTGATAAACACCACTACTAAAGGTACTGATAAACATCACTACTAAAAGGTACTGATAAACACCACTACTAAAGGTACTGATAAACACCATTACTACTGATAAACACCACTACTAAAGGTAATGATAAACACCATTACTAAAGGTACTGATAAACACCATTACTACTGATAAACACCACTACTAAAGGTACTGATAAACACCACTACTAAAGGTACTGATAAACACCACTACTAAAGGTACTGATAAACACCATTACTACTGATAAACACCATTACTAAAGGTACTGATAAACACCACTACTAAAGGTACTGATAAACACCATTACTAAAGGTACTGATAAACACCATTACTACTGATAAACACCACTACTAAAGGTACTGATAAACACCATTACTAAAGGTACTGATAAACACCATTACTACTGATAAACACCACTACTAAAGGTACTGATAAACACCACTACTAAAGGTACTGATAAACACCATTACTAAAGGTATTTATAAACACCATTACTACTGATAAACACCACTACTAAAGGTACTGATAAACACCACTACTAAAGGTATTGATAAACACCACTACTAAAGGTACTGATAAACATCACTACTAAAAGGTACTGATAAACACCACTACTAAAGGTACTGATAAACACCATTACTACTGATAAACACCACTACTAAAGGTACTGATAAACACCATTACTAAAGGTACTGATAAACACCATTACTACTGATAAACACCACTACTAAAGGTACTGATAAACACCACTACTAAAGGTACTGATAAACACCATTACTAAAGGTATTTATAAACACCATTACTACTGATAAACACCACTACTAAAGGTACTGATAAACACCACTACTAAAGGTATTGATAAACACCACTACTAAAGGTACTGATAAACACCACTACTAAAAGGTACTGATAAACACCATTACTACTGATAAACACCACTACTAAAGGTACTGATAAACACCATTACTAAAGGTACTGATAAACACCATTACTAAAGGTACTGATAAACACCATTACTACTGATAAACACCACTACTAAAGGTACTGATAAACACCACTACTAAAGGTACTGATAAACACCACTACTAAAGGTACTGATAAACACCATTACTACTGATAAACACCATTACTAAAGGTACTGATAAACACCACTACTAAAGGTACTGATAAACACCATTACTAAAGGTACTGATAAACACCATTACTACTGATAAACACCACTACTAAAGGTACTGATAAACACCATTACTAAAGGTACTGATAAACACCATTACTACTGATAAACACCACTACTAAAGGTACTGATAAACACCACTACTAAAGGTACTGATAAACACCATTACTAAAGGTATTTATAAACACCATTACTACTGATAAACACCACTACTAAAGGTACTGATAAACACCACTACTAAAGGTATTGATAAACACCACTACTAAAGGTACTGATAAACATCACTACTAAAAGGTACTGATAAACACCACTACTAAAGGTACTGATAAACACCATTACTACTGATAAACACCACTACTAAAGGTACTGATAAACACCACTACTAAAGGTACTGATAAACACCATTACTACTGATAAACACCACTACTAAAGGTACTGATAAACACCACTACTAAAGGTACTGATAAACACCATTACTAAAGGTATTTATAAACACCATTACTACTGATAAACACCACTACTAAAGGTACTGATAAACACCACTACTAAAGGTATTGATAAACACCACTACTAAAGGTACTGATAAACATCACTACTAAAAGGTACTGATAAACACCACTACTAAAGGTACTGATAAACACCATTACTACTGATAAACACCACTACTAAAGGTACTGATAAACACCATTACTAAAGGTACTGATAAACACCATTACTACTGATAAACACCACTACTAAAGGTACTGATAAACACCATTACTAAAGGTACTGATAAACACCATTACTACTGATAAACACCACTACTAAAGGTACTGATAAACGATAGCATACATCCGCATTTGACTGTGTCGGAGGTGGAACTGCGTTGGAGCCGTCAAATTGGTGAGCAGCTGCTCTTGCAATCATTGTCACGAAGCCACACCCCTCCCACTCCTGTTAGAAGTTCAGAAGGAGAAAGTGTAGCTATATAGAAATAATGACGCTCAAATGGAGAAATCTATCATTTCTATCATCTTAATGGAGGTGTAGAAAACATCTCACGTTCCAGTATTCAAACTTGTAAACAAGGCTGCATGGGCGTTCTGTTAATGAGACTCCTTAGTTATAATGCCGGGAGCCACTTGTGGATTTGACAGTTCTAACACAATTTCACCTCTGACATCTTCAAAACAAACAGGTATGTGGCTGTCGGCTAAAGCTATTGAAACAAGCCCCTGATTGAAACGAGGCCCTGATTGAAACAAGCCCGATTGAAACAAGCCCCTGATTGAAACAAGCCCCTGATTGAAACAAGCCCTTGATTGAAACGAGCCCCTGATTGAAACGAGCCCCTGATTGAAACGAGCCCCTGATTGAAACGAGGCCCTGATTGAAACGAGGCCCTGATTGAAAACAAGCCCCTGATTGAAACGAGCCCCTGATTGAAACGAGCCCCTGATTGAAACGAGCCCCTGATTGAAACGAGCCCCTGATTGAAACGAGCCCCTGATTGAAACGAGCCCCTGATTGAAACGAGCCCTTGATTGAAACGAGCCCCTGATTGAAACGAGCCCCTGATTGAAACGAGCCCCTGATTGAAACGAGCCCCTGATTGAAACGAGCCCTTGATTGAAACGAGCCCCTGATTGAAACGAGCCCCTGATTGAAACGAGCCCGTGATTGAAACGAGCCCTTGGTGAATTGATTACAATCGAGATGAGTGAAGGCAATGAATCCAGCTCAACAAACTGATGTTGGGTTATACGTTGAGTGGACTATCGCTTTAAAATAAAACTACATTCATAGGTGATGGACTATCAAAAGAAATCCACTTTCATCCTGTATACATTGTTCCCATTGAGTGTCAGTGTCGTCAGCAGGTTAGGTCACAGTTGGAGACGGGAGTCAGATTGAGATGTAACACGTCTCAAGCGGGAATATAAAGGGACAGGGGGTTAGAACTGAGTCAGAAGCCACTGTCAAACATGAGCCACTTCTGTAAACACTGAAGAGCAAACACACAGAGCAGCAGACCAATACAGCCATCCTACCACACTGATGATGTTGTTATTCTCTCCTCTCTCTCTCTCTCTCTCTCTCTCTCTCTCTCTCTCTCTCTCTCTCTCTCTCTCTCTCTCTCTCTCTCTCTCTCTCTCTCTCTCTCTCTCTCTCTCTCTCTCTCTCTCTCTCTCTCTCTCTCTCTCTCTCTCTCTCTCTCTCCTCTCTCTCTCTCTCTCTCTCTCTCTCTCTCTCTCTCTCTCTCTCTCTTCTCTCTCTCTCTCTCTCTCTCTCTCTCTCTCTCTCTCTCTCTCTCTCTCTCTCTCTCTCTCTCTCTCTCTCTCTCTCTCTCTCTCTCTCTCTCCTCTCTCTCTCTCTCTCTCTCTCATTCTTTCAAATACACAAACATGCATCCCTCTTTCTCTCCTCAAACCATGTTTTTTTTATCGATCCTCTCTTCATTCTCTCTCTCGCACAGTTTTTTATCTTAACTTTTCCTCTACCTCTTCCTTTATCACCCCCCCCCCCCCTTTACCGTAACATTATTTTCTCCCTCTTCTCTCCCTCTCTCTCCATCAGGCTCATGTCTAATCAGTGTGTCAGTGATCCTGTCTCTCTGCAGGGGAGGCTGAATTATTGATCTGCAGGCCAGGATTGAGAGACAAGGAAGAGGTAACAGCAGGGAGAGAAAAGGGTGGGAAGAGAGTGTGAGAGAGAGAGAGAGAGAGAGAGAGAGAGAGAGAGAGAGAGAGAAGAGAGAGGAAGAGAGAGAGGTAGAGAGAGAGGGAGAGAGAGGGAAAGAGAGACAGAAGTCAAATGTCTACTGTTTGCTGATGATCTGGTGCTTCTGTCACCAACCAAGGAGGGCCTACAGCAACACCTAAATCTTCTGCACAGATTCTGCCGGACCTGAGCCCTGACAGTCAATCAGTAAGACCAAAATACAAATTCCATCTAGACACCGTTGCACTAGAGCACACAAAACACTATACATACCTCGGCCTAAACATCAAATGGGACAAACACCAAATTGAGACTCTGCATGTAGAATTCTGCAAAAATATCCTCTGTGTACAACATAAAACACCAAATAATGCATGCAGAGCAGAATTAGGCCGAGACCCACTAATTATCAAAATCCAGAAAAGAGACGTTAAATTCTACAACAACCTAAACGGAAGCGACTCCCAAACCTTCCATAACAAAGCCATCACCTACAGAGAGGTGAACCTGGAGAAGAGTCCCCTAAGCAAGCTAGTCCTAGGGCTCTGTTCACAAACACAAACACACCCCACAGAGCCCCAGGACAGCAGCACAGTTAGACCCAACCAAATCATGAGAAAACAAAAAGATAATTACTTGACACATTGGAAAGAATTAAAAAAACATTTTAGCAAACTAGAATTCTCAGCATTTAACACCATAGTACACTCCAAACTCATCATCAAGCTCGAGACCCTGGGTCTTGACTCCGCCCTGTGCAACTGGGTCCTGGCCTTCCTGACGGGCCGCCCCCAGGCGGTGAGGGTAGGTAACAACATCTACACCCCGCTGATCGTCAACACTGGGGCCCCACAAGGGTGCGTTCTCAGCCCTCTCCTGTACTCCCTGTTCACCCACGACTGCGTGGCCATGCATGCCTCCAACTCAATCATCAAGTTTGCAGATGACACTACAGTGGTAGTCTTGATTACCAACAACGACGAAACGGCCTACAGGGAGGAGGTGAGGGCCCTCCTGTGGTGTCAGGAAAATAACCTCACACTCAACGTCAACAAAACAAAGGAGATGATCGTGGACTTCAGGAAACAGCAGAGGGAGCACCCCCCTATCCACATCAATTGGACAGTAGTGGAGAGGGTACGCCTACACCACCCGATGTCACAGGAAGGCCAAAAAGATCATCAAGGACAACAACCACTCGAGCCACTGCCTGTTCACTCCGCTATCATCCAGAAGACGAGGTCAGTACAGGTGCATCAAAGCGGGGACCAAGAGACTGAAAAACAGCTTCTATCTCAAGGCCATCAGACTGTTAAACAGCCATCACTAACATTGAGTGGCTGCTACCAACATACTGACTCATCTCTATCCACTTTAATAATGGAAAAATGTATGTAATCAATTTATCACTAGCCACGTTATATTATATCATGTTTACTTACCCTACATTACTCATCTCATATGTATATACTGTACGCTATACCATCTACTGCATCTTGCCATCTTGATGTAATTAAATGTATCACTAGCCGCTTTAAACAATACCACTTTATATAATGTTTACATACCCTACATTACTCATCTCATATGTATATACTGTACTCTATACCATCTACTGCATCTTGCCATCTTGATGTAATGTATCACTAGCCACTTTAAACAATGCCACTTTTATATGTTTACATACCCTACATTACTCATCTCATATGTATATACTGTACTCTATACCATCCACTGCATCTTGTCTATGCCATTCTATACCATCACTCATTCATATATTTTTTTATGTACATATTCTTATTCATTCCTTTACACTTGTGTGTATAAGGTAATTGTTGTGAAATTGTTAGGTTAGATTACTCGTTGGTTATTACTACATTGTCGGAACTAGAAGCACAAGCATTTCACTACACTCGCATTAACATCTGCTAACCATGTGTATGTGACAAATAAAATTTGATTTGATTCGATGCTATTTGGCCCTAAACAGAGAGTACACAGTGGCAGAATACCTGACCACTGTGACTGACCCAAACATAAGGAAAGCTTTGACTATGTACAGACTCAGTGAGCATAGCCTTGCTATTGAGAAAGGCCGCCGTAGGCAGACATGGCTCTCAAGAGAAGACAGGCTGTGTACACACTGCCCACAAAATGAGGTGGAAACTGAGCTGCACTTCCTAACCTCCTGCCAAATGTATGACCATATTAGAGACACATATTTCCCTCAGATTACACAGACCCACAAAGAATTAGAAAACAAATCAAATTTTGATAAACTCCCATATCTACTGGGTGAAATACCACAGTGTGCCATCACAGCAGCAAGATCTGTGACCTGTTGCCACAAGAAAAGGTCAACCAGTGAAGAACAAACACCATTGTAAATACAACCCAAATTTATGATTATTTTATTTACCCTTTTGTAATTTAACCATTTTTACATTGTTACAACACTGTATATATACATAATATGACATTTGTAATGTCTTTATTCTTTTGGAACTTATGTGAGTGTAATGTTTACTGTTAATTTTGATTGTTTATTTCACTTTTGTATGTTATCTACTTTACTTGCTTTGGCAATGTTAACATATGTTTCCCATGTCAATAAAGCCCCTTGAATTGAATTGAGAGAGAGAGAGAGAGAGAGAGAGAGAGAGAGAGAGAGAGAGAGAGAGAGCGAGAGAGAGAGAGAGAAAGTCAGGAGGGAGAGTGAAAGAGAGAACGGTTAAGGGGAATATGGGGGAGATGGAGTAGCGATCATAGTAAGCGGATAAACATTTTAAAAGGGGAAGTGACATGAAAGAGAAATGAAGGGAGAAGAAGTGAGGGATGAAAGGCTGGAGGAAGAAAGAGAGGAAGGGAAAAGATAAAGGTCTTGATTTACCATAGCCCTGTCTATGTAGGTTTTACCATAGCCCTGTCTATGTAGGTTTTACCATAGCCCTGTCTATGTAGGTTTTACCATAGCCCTGTCTATGTAGGTTTTACCATAGCCCTGTCTATGTAGGTTTTACCATAGCCCTGTCTGTGTAGGTTTTACCATAGCCCAGTCTATGTAGGTTTTACCATAGCCCTGTCTATGTAGGTTTTACCATAACCCTGTCTATTTAGGGTTTTACCATAGCCCTGTCTATGTAGGTTTTACCATAACCCTGTCTATGTAGGTTTTACCATAGCCCTGTCTATGTAGGTTTTACCATAGCCCTGTCTATGTAGGTTTTACCATAGCCCTGTCTATGTAGGTTTTACCATAGCCCTGTCTATGTAGGTTTTACCATAGCCCTGTCTATGTAGGTTTTACCATAGCCCTGTCTATGTAGGTTTTACCATAGCCCAGTCTATGTAGGTTTTACCATAGCCCTGTCTATGTAGGTTTTACCATAACCCTGTCTATGTAGGTTTTACCATAGCCCTGTCTATGTAGGTTTTACCATAACCCTGTCTATGTAGGTTTTACCATAGCCCTGTCTACGTAGGTTTTACCACAGCCCTGTCTATGTAGGTTTTACCACAGCCCTGTCTATGTAGGTTTTAACATAACCCTGTCTATGTAGGTTTTACCATAGCCCTGTCTATGTAGGTTTTACCATAGCCCTGTCTGTGTAGGTTTTACCATAGCCCAGTCTATGTAGGTTTTACCATAGCCCAGTCTATGTAGGTTTTACCATAGCCCAGTCTATGTAGGTTTTACCATAGCCCAGTCTATGTAGGTTTTACCATAGCCCAGTCTATGTAGGTTTTACCATAGCCCTGTCTATGTAGGTTTTACCATAGCCCTGTCTATGTAGGTTTTACCATAGCCCTGTCTATGTAGGTTTTACCATAGCCCTGTCTATGTAGGTTTTACCATAGCCCTGTCTATGTAGGTTTTTACCATAGCCCTGTCTATGTAGGTTTTTACCATAGCCCTGTCTATGTAGGTTTTACCATAGCCCTGTCTATGTAGGTTTTACCATAACCCTGTCTATGTAGGTTTTACCATAGCCCTGTCTATGTAGGTTTTACCATAGCCCAGTCTATGTAGGTTTTACCATAACCCAGTCTATGTAGGTTTTACCATAGCCCTGTCTATGTAGGTTTTACCATAACCCAGTCTATGTAGGTTTTACCATAGCCCTGTCTATGTAGGTTTTACCATAGCCCTGTCTATGTAGGTTTTACCATAGCCCTGTCTATGTAGGTTTTACCATAGCCCTGTCTATGTAGGTTTTACCATAGCCCTGTCTATGTAGGTTTTACCATAGCCCTGTCTACGTAGGTTTTACCATAGCCCTGTCTACGTAGGTTTTACCATAGCCCTGTCTACGTAGGTTTTACCATAACCCTGTCTATGTAGGTTTTACCATAGCCCTGTCTACGTAGGTTTTACCATAACCCTGTCTATGTAGGTTTTACCATGGCCCTGTCTTTGTAGGTTTTACCATAGCCCTGTCTATGTAGGTTTTACCATAGCCCTGTCTATGTAGGTTTTACCATAGCCCTGTCTATGTAGGTTTTACCATAACCCTGTCTATGCAGGTTTTACCATAGCCCTGTCTATGTAGGTTTTACCATAGCCCTGTCTATGTAGGTTTTACCATAGCCCTGTCTATGCAGGTTTTACCATAGCCCTGTCTACGTAGGTTTTACCATAGCCCTGTCTACGTAGGTTTTACCATAGCCCTGTCTATGCAGGTACTGTATCTTATGGTGGTTCAGGGGGCACAAAGCCTTCCTACAGATGTGCTATAGTAAATCACTTCAACACTGGGTTCCTGTGAGTGCTTATTTTCATGTATTAATGATCCCCATTTGTTCCTGCCATGTCAGCAGCTACTCTTCTGGGGTGCAGCAACATTAAGGATCCCCATTAGTTCCTGCCATGGCAGCAGCTACTCTTCTGGGGTCAAGCAACATTAAGGATCCCCATTAGTTCCTGCCATGGCAGCAACTACTCTTCTGGGGTCCAGCAACATTAAGGATCCCCATTAGTTCCTGCCATGGCAGCAGCTACTCTTCTGGGGTCCAGCAACATTAAGGATCCCCATTAGTTTCTGCCATGGCAGCAGCTACTCTTCTGGGGACCAGCAACATTAAGGATCCCCATTAGTTTCTGCCATGGCAGCAGCTACTCTTCTGGGGTCCAGCAACATTAAGGATCCCCATTAGTTCCTGCCAAGGCAGCAGCTACTCTTACTGGGGACCAGCAACATTAAGGAAGTAAAACATATTACATGACATTACATTTCATAACATGTTTCACAGCACATTGTGTTCCCTCAGGCCACTACTCTACTACCACATCTCTACAATACAACGTCCCTGTATTGTGTTCCCTCAGGCCACTACTCTACTACCACATCTCTACAATACAACGTCCCTGTATTGTGTTCCCTCAGGCCACTACTCTACTACCACATCTCTGCAATACAACGTCCCTGTATTGTGTTCCCTCAGGCCACTACTCTACTACTCACATGCTCTACAATACAACCGTCCCTGTATTGTGTTCCCTCAGGCCACTACTCTACTACCACATCTCTACAATACAACGTCCCTGTATTGTGTTCCCTCAGGCCACTACTCTACTACCACATCTCTACAATACAACGTCCCTGTATTGTGTTCCCTCAGGCCACTACTCTACTACCACATCTCTACAATACAACGTCCCTGTATTGTGTTCCCTCAGGCCACTACTCTACTACCACATCTCTACAATACAACGTCCCTGTATTGTGTTCCCTCAGGCCACTACTCTACTACCACATCTCTACAATACAACGTCCCTGTATTGTGTTCCCTCAGGCCACTACTCTACTACCACATCTCTACAATACAACGTCCCTGTATTGTGTTCCCTCAGGCCACTACTCTACTACCACATCTCTACAATACAACGTCCCTGTATTGTGTTCCCTCAGGCCACTACTCTACTATCACATCTCTACAATACAACGTCCCTGTATTGTGTTCCCTCAGGCCACTACTCTACTACCACATCTCTACAATACAACGTCCCTGTATTGTGTTCCCTCAGGCCACTACTCTACTATCACATCTCTACAATACAACGTCCCTGTATTGTGTTCCCTCAGGCCACTACTCTACTATCACATCTCTACAATACAACGTCCCTGTATTGTGTTCCCTCAGGCCACTACTCTACTATCACATCTCTACAATACAACGTCCCTGTATTGTGTTCCCTCAGGCCACTACTCTACTATCACATCTCTACAATACAACGTCCCTGTATTGTGTTCCCTCAGGCCACTACTCTACTATCACATCTCTACAATACAACGTCCCTGTATTGTGTTCCCTCAGGCCACTACTCTACTACCACATCTCTACAATACAACGTCCCTGTATTGTGTTCCCTCAGGCCACTACTCTACTATCACATCTCTACAATACAACGTCCCTGTGTACGTTTAGACAGACTCCTCGGTACATTCAACATGTCAACACTTCTTACAAAAACAAGTAGTGATGAAGTCAATCTCCTCCACTTTGAGCCGTGAGAGACTGACATGCATATCATTGATGTTAGTTCTCTGTGTATTTTTAAGGACCAGCCGTACTGCCCTGTTCTGAGACAATTGTAATATTCCCAGGTCCCTCTTTGTGGCTCCTGACCACACAACTTAACAGAAGTCCAGGTGCAACAAAACTAGAGTCTGTAGGACCTGTCTTGTTGATAGTGTTGTTAAGAAGGCAGAGCAGCGCTTTATTACAGACAGACTTCTACCCATCTTAGCTACTGTTGTATCAACATGTTTTGACCATGACAGTTTACAATCCAGGGTTTCTCCAAGCAATTTAGTCACCTCAACTTGCTCAATTTCCACACCACTGATTACAAGATCTAGTTGAGGTTTATAGTTTAGTGAGTGATTTGTCCCAAATACAATGCTTTTAGTTTTTAAAATATTTAGGACTAACTTATTCCCTGCCACCCATTCTGAAACTAACTGCAGCTCTTCATTAAGTGTTGCAGTGATTTGACTCTCTGTAGTAGCTGACATGTATAGTGTTGATTCATCCACATACATAGACACACTGGCTTTACTCAGGGCCAGTGGCATGTCCTTAGTAAAGGTTTCTACCTGGATGATGTTGGAGAGGCTTCCATTAAACAACACCCTCTGTGTTCTGTTAGACAGGTAGACAGGGGGTATAAAGCCATAAACAGATATGTTTTTCCATCAGCAGAATATGATCGATAATGTCATTAAAGTAAACAGCTTTTTATCAGCAATTTTTCTCAGCCAATAATCAGTAATGCTGAAAGTCTGTTGTCAATTTGTTTACAGTAAAATAGCATTGTATCTGGTCAAACACAATCCAGAATTTACTAAGGGTTGTTAACAGGCTGATTGGTCGGCTATTTGAGCCAGTAAAGGGGGCTTTACTATTCCTGGGTACCGAAATGACTTTAGCTTCCCTCCAGGCCTGAGGGCACACTTCTAGTAGCCTTAGATTGAAGATATGGCTAATAGGAGTGGCAATATCATCCGCTCATATCCTCAGTCATTTTCCATTCAAGTTGTCAGACCCTGGTGGCTTGTCATCGTTGATAGACAACAATCATTTTTCACTTCTTCCTCACTCACTTTACGGAATTCAAAATTACAATGCTTGTCTTTCATAATTGATCATTTATACTTGGATGTGTAGTGTCAGCGTTTGTTACTGGCATATCATACATACGTTTGCTAATCTTTCCAATGAAATAAATTCCTTAAAGTTATTGTCAATATCAGTGGGTTTTGTGTTGAATGAGCAATCTGATTCAATGAATGATGGAGCTGAGTTTGCCTTTTTGCCCAAAATGTCATTTTAGGTGCTCCAATTTTTTTTACTATCATTCATTATGTCATTGATCTTTGTCTCATTGTATAGTTTATTTAAAATTGTATTCAGTTTAGTAACATGATTTCTCAATTTGCAGTGTTTTTGCCAATCGCTTGTGCAGCCAGACTTATTTGCCATTCCTTTTGCCTCGTCCTTCTCAACCATACATTTTTTCATTCCTCATCAGTCCACAGGGTTTTAACAGTTTATACAGTCATTTTCTTAATGGGTGCTGCTTATTAGCAACTGGAATAAGCAATTTCCTAAATGTGTCAAGTGCAGCATCTGGTTGCTCCTCATTACACACCACAGACCAACAAATATTCTTTACATCAACAACATAGGAATCACTGCACAACTTCTTGTATGACATCTTATACACTATATTAGGCCCAGCCTTTGGAACTTTGGTTTTCCTAGATATGGCTACTATTGTGATCATTACATCTGATGGATCTGGATACTGCTTTCAAGCAAATTTCTACAGCATTAGTAAAGGTGTGATTAATGCATGTTGATGATTTCATTCCCTTGGTGTTTGTAACTACCCTGGTAGGTTGACTGATAACCTGAACAAGGTTGTAGGCACTGGTTACAGTGTGAAGCTTTTCTTGAGTGGGCAGCTTGATGAAAGCCAGTCAATATTGAAATAACCCAGAACATATACCTCTCTGTTGATATCACATACATTATCAAGCATTTTCATGTTATCCAGAAACTGACTGTCAGCACTTGGTGGTCTATAGCAGCTTTGTGTGTGTGGGTGTTTGTGTGTGTGGGTGTGTGCTTGTGTGCCTTCCTGCGTGTCTGCGTGTGTGTCTGCGTGTGTGCTTGTGGGTGTGTCAATAAATGTTCTGTGTGTGAAAAGTCCAACCCTTACAGTGCTTAACAAGGCCTAGAACAAGCCCAATATTCCACCTGTCAGCCAGTGGGAGGGGGAACATCATTTACCAGGACCTGATCTATGACACGACTCTAATGTAGCATCATTTAGTGGGGGATAATAACCACACCCCTCTCTTAATCCATCAGTTTCTAGATGCGTCCCAAATGGCACCCAGTTATTATACAGCGCTTTCAGAAAGCATTCACACTGCTTGACTTTTCCACATTTTGTTGTGTTACAGGCTGAATTTAAATTTAATGTAAATTGTCACTGGCCTACAGAATACCCCATAATATTGCCAGAGAGGAAGCAAATCGCTCAGGGATTTCACCATGAGGCCAATAGTGACTTTAAAACAGTTACAGTTTAATGGCTGTGACAGGAGAAAACTGTGGATGGATCAACAGCATTGTAGTTACTTCACAACACTAACCTAAATGACAGAGTGAAAAGAAGGAAGCCTGTACAGAATAAAACATTTCCCAAAACACGCATTCTGTTTTAAATACGGCACTAAAGTAAAACTTTGAAGAATGTAGCAAAGAAATTAACTTTCTGTCTTGGCAAATACAACATCACTGAGACCCACTCTACATTTTTTCAAGCATGGTGGTGGCTGCATCATGTTATCGGTATGCTTGTCATAGGCAAGGACCAGGGAGTTTTTTAGGATACAAAGAAATGAAATAGAGCTAGGCAAAATCCTGGAGGAAAACCTGGTTCAGTCTGCTTTCCAACAGACACTGGGTGACAAATTCACCTTTCAGCAGGACAATAACCTAAAACACAAGGTCAAATATACACTCGAGTCGCTTACCAAGATGACATTGAATGTTCCTTCGAGACTCACAGCTGTAATTGCTGCCAAAGGTGATTGCAACATGTATTGACTCAAGGGTGTGAATACTTATGTAAATTAGATATTTATATATTTAATTTTCAATAAATGTGTAAAACTTTCTGAAAACATGTTTTCACTTTGTCATTATGGGGTATTGCGTGTAGACGGGTGAGAATTTTAAAAAAAATATTCCGGCTGTAACAACGAAATCTGAGGCACTGTCGTGCACTACTTTTGACCAGAGCCCTATCAAAAGGAGTGCATGACATAGGAGATAGGATGCCATTTGGGAGGCAGCTGAGTTCTATACAAACCGCTCACCTTTGAAGGAAAGCCTCCTGTTAATTAGTAAGATGTAAGTTAGTTCCCTCCTACACTTACCCACATATTCGCAGACGGGAACACACACGCTCTCACACACACACACGTTTTACAGCTAGTAAGGAGCAGAGCAATAAATAGGAATATTTAACGCCTTGAGCAGAGCTTCCTTCTTCCTGGTTCCCTGTTACCCTCTCATATAACACTAATGTATGGGCAGCGATTTGTGTGTGTTCTTGTGTGTGTTCTTGTGTGTGTGTGTGTGTGTGTTAAACCATAATATGACAGTAATATATGAGCAGCCCCAGGTAACAGCCATTATCCAGTTAGGGCTGCCTGCCATGTAGATGTGCAAATGGTGGCCGGTGGTAAGTGTGTGAAGGTGTGAACGAGTGTCATGGAATTAGTGGTGAGAGTACCATGGTGCTTCTGTGATTTAATTTAATCTCTTATTCAAGGTTGATTAGTGGACGCCTTTTAAAATGTGAGATATTTATATAATTATTTTCTGTGAGGCATGTGTGTGTGTTTCTCTCTCTCTCTGTGTGTGTGTGTGTGTGTGTGTGTGTGTGTGTGTGTGTGTGTGTGTGTGTGTGTGTGTGTGTGTGTGGTGTGTGTGTGTGAATTTTTTATTTTTATTAGCCTCTTTCTGAGAAGAGGATTTCGTTTTGAATTAAAGTATAACTCACATTATCCTCCTGCAGATATTATGCAGAATAATATTTGTCCTTCGTTCCCTTCAAACTTACCAGTGGCATGTTTCATCGAAGGTGGTATGTTTCTTCTAAGGTGGCATGTTTCATCTAAGGTGGCATGTTTCTTCTAAGGTGGCATGTTTCTTCTAAGGTGGCATGTTTCATCTAAGGTGGCATGTTTCATCTAAAGTGATATGTTTCATCTAAAGTGGTATGTTTCATCTAAAGTCATATGTTTCTTCTAAGGTGGCATGTTTCATCTAAGGTGGCATGTTTCTTCTAAGGTGGCATGTTTCTTCTAAGGTGGCATGCTTAATCTAAAGTGATATGTTTCATCTAAGGTGGCATGTTTCATCTAAAGTGATATGTTTCATCTAAAGTGGTATGTTTCATCTAAAGTCATATGTTTCTTCTAAGGTGGCATGTTTCATCTAAGGTGGCATGTTTCTTCTAAGGTGGCATGTTTCTTCTAAGGTGGCATGTTTCTTCTAAGTTGGTATGTTTCTTCTAAGGTGGTATGTTTCTTCTAAGGTGGCATGTTTCTTCTAAGTTGGCATGTTTCTTCTAAGGTGGCATGTTTCTTCTAAGGTGGCATGTTTCTTCTAAGGTGGCATGTTTCTTCTAAGGTGGTATGTTTCTTCTAAGGTGGCATGTTTCTTCTAAGGTGGCATGTTCCATCTAAGGTGGCATGTTTCTTCTAAGGTGGCATGTTCCATCTAAGGTGGCATGTTCCATCTAAGGTGGCATGTTTCTTCTAAGGTGGTATGTTTCATCTAAGGTGGCATGTTTCATCTAAGGTGATATGTTTCATCTAAGGTGGTATGTTTCATCTAAAGTGATATGTTTCATCTAAGGTGATATATAAGCATTATAATCCTTTCTATTCCCTCAAATTAAATCAGAGTTTGTCTTTCTCTGTCTCTCGTGTGTCTGATATCTGGAAGGGAGAGTGAGAGTAGTCTGTTTCTAGGGATGTAGAGATGACGCTCTCTCACTCTAAAATACACAAACACTAGTATACAACAGCCCCCCCTGGTGCATGTGAGAGTCACTACACTTAGCCCTGTGACTAACTGGTAATACTTTACCTTCAGTAGGCTAAACTCTAGTGACACCCTATTCCCCTAAGAGTGCACCAGAGGGCCTCTTATCAAATGTAGTGCACTATATATGGAATAGGGTGTCAAAGATAGTGCACTACATGGGGAATAGAGGGCCATTTGAGATGTGTCCCATTGCCAAAATAGTAGTGCACTACATGGGGAATAGGGTGTCAAAGGTAGTGAACTACATGGGGAATAGGGTTTCAACAGTAGTGCACTGCATAGGGAATAGGGTGTCAAAGGTAGTGAACTACATGGGGAATAGGGTGTCAAAAGTAGTGCACTACATAGGGAATAGGGTGTCAAAGGTAGGGAACTACATGGGGAATAGGGTGTCAAAGGTAGTGCACTACATAGGGAATAGGGTGCCATTTGGTATGATTCTAATCCCTGTGTAGTGCTAATCTATACCTGTGACTCACCCCTCCTCACTAAGAACTCTCAGCACTCTCCTGGGGGACACTGAGATCCAGATACATCACAGAGATGAAAACACAACACGTTCAGGGAGGGAGGGAGGGAGGGAGGAAGAGAGGGAGCAAATGAGGAGGGGGGAGAGGGGGAGAGGGGAAAGACAGAGAGACAGATATAGAAAGAGGGAGGAGGGATGGAAGAAGAGAGAGAGGATGAAAGATAGGGGGGAGAGAGAGAGTAGTGTGTATATAGGCACAGCACGTCAAGAAAGAGAGGGAGGGAGGAAGAAAGAGGGAGGAAGAAAGGGAGGGAGGAAGGGAGGGAGGAAGAGAGAGAGGGAGGAAGAGAGGGAGGGAGGAAGAGAGGGGGGAGGAAGAAAGAGAGGGAGGAAGAAAGAGAGGGAGGAAGAGAGAGCGGGAGGGAGGAAGGGAGGAAGAGAGGGAGGGAGGAAGAGAGGAAGAGAGAGAGAGGGAGGGAGAAATGGAGGGAGGGAGGGAGGGAGAGAGGGAGACAGAGAGAGTGAGGGAAAGGTCTTTGAATCCTGATTGCAGACAAAACACCGCTATCCCCATAGTGATATCAGTGTTGCCTGTAGTGAGAGGAGTGGAGGGGGAGGTAGGGAGGGGGGAGAGATATATGTTATCAGTTTGGACACTGTGGCAGCTTCATATTGCTTCTCCAAAAGGAAACGATGTGTTGATATTTAGTCATTGTGTACAGCGCAAGCAGGCATCTTACTCTCAATGTTGAATTGAATTGAGAGAAGTATGGGATAATCAATGAGGGGCTATGTGCTCTATGGAAAATAATGTACGACGTGGAAGGTGGGAACTCACCTTCCTGGAGAACGCATAGAGCCACACGGTGTTAATTGGTGTGAAGAGAGTAGAGACGGCAGGGAAGGGCAAGAGAATGGATCCAGGAGAGAGATGGGAAGAAAGAGAGTAGGGGGGGTTCAGGAAAGAGACTAATGTGAACGAAGAGAAAGCGGGGGAGGGAGAGAGCAGAGGGCCACAGGGTAGAGAGAAAAGAAAGAAGCTATTGATTTGGCGGGAAGAGGAGAGTGAGGCTTTGACTTGGGAGTAAGAGCTCTAGATGGTTCATCCACCTGCACTCGGTCCTAGTGTGTGTGTGTCATGTGTCATGTGTCATACACACACACACACACACACACACACACACTACACACACACTACACACACACTACACACACACACACACACACACACACACACACAGCCTTGTGCAGGTCAAAAGCCACAAAACAGTGACACCTGCTTGTGAAGAGATGAACAACATAGAGAGATATAAATACATGTTAACGATTCTGTAAATCATGATTTTATGATCAGAAATATCTCAAACATCTCTCTCTCTCTTTCTATCTGTTCCTCTATCTCCTTCCCTCCGTCCTTGAGTTCTCCTCTTCTGTTCTTCGTGCTGAGCTGGTTCCTTTCATCAGTGTTATCTCTTTGACAATCCGACAGCTTTATCTGTCCGGGACTTCTGACTGCTTGCATTTCCTTCTAAATCTACCTGACTCAACAAAAACATAGTTTAGTCTGATGCAATGCAGGAGCTCACTCACAGTCAGGTCTCTCTCTCTGTAGGCTTTAAAGACACGTTCCTTCATTCGAAACGCAACAAAACGGTGGCCCCGCCACTTGACTACAAATGACTAAGTTTCACAGAGTGGGCCTTTAAAGGCACATAACTTCTACTTGTTTTTTTATGTTGGAGAACTGCAGGGGAGGATTTGTATAAAGTGTATAATCATAGAAGCAGAGAGACGGACACCGCGGTTAAAATAAGCCTGTGCAGACAGCTGGAAATACTGCAAACTCATCAAAGCCATCGAAACAAATATTTTATGTATTGTCTGGGACTTTGTGTTTGATGTTTCTAATGTTTGAGCATCTGTTTGGTATTGTGGAAAACGTACAGCCCTTTTGTTCTTGTGATGTTGCTGTGTTTAGGAATTGGAACTTTAATGAGACAATTATTGACAACATCAGTTCTATCTTTGTCTATTGAGTTTCCCTATTCTGTAGAAAGTTCTGTTAAAGAAAAGATTTTAAAAAAACTGCTCCTCAGACTTTCAAATACCTTTTTCAAAGTACGTCCACATTGACAAGACAGACAGTCAGTCCTCTGGGAGTCTAGATAGACTAGATAACATTCTGAATTGCTTTTAAACTGTTCTGTCCTTCTACTACTGTTTCATATTGTGTACTCTTCCTGTCTATACCGTCACAACTTGCCTTCTATCACTCTCTCCCTCTCTCCGTTCTTTCAGCCAATTAGTGTTCCACCTCTCCTCCCAAGACGTGGTTTTTCTCTCCGTTCCTTCACCCATCCTTTGACCTCCTCGGCTCTCTCTCTCTCTCTCTCTCTCCTCTCCTCTCCTCTCTCTCTCTCTCCTCTCTCTCTCTCTCTCTCCTCTCTCCTCTCCTCTCTCTCTCTCTCTCTCTCTCTCTCTCTCTCTCTCTCTCTCTCTCTCTCTCTCTCTCTCTCTCTCTCTCTCTCTCTCTCTCTCTCTCGCCATGTCCTCTCTCTCTCCATCCCTCCATCTCTTTCTCTGCCCCTCCATCTCTCTCCCCTGTTCCCATCTCTCTCTCTCTCCCTCCATCTCTTTCTCTGCCCCTCCCTCCATCTCCCTCCCTGTTCCCATCTCATCTCTCTCCCCATCTCTCTCTCCCTCCATCTCTTTCTCTGCCCCTCCCTCTATCTCCCTCCCTGTTCCCATCTCATCTCTCTCCCCTCTCTCTCTTTATCACTCCCTCCCTCCCTCCCTCCCTCCCCTCCATCTCATCTCTCTCCCTCTCTGTCTTTATTACTCCCTCCCTCCCTCCATCTCTCTCCCTGTTCCCATCTCATCTCTCTCCATCTCTCTCTCCATCTCTCTCTCCAGCCTAATCATGTTCTTCAGATTGATTCCATGGTGATTACTCCCTCTCAGATCGGACACATCTCATATTCTGAAAGAAATAAAAGAGGGGAACTAAGAAAAGGAGGAAAGGAATGAAGGATAGAGGGGAAGGAGAGGTTGAGTGAGATTTACGTTACAGGAGTGAATATGAGATATAGCGAGAAAATATGAAGAGGAGCGATAAAGAGAAGAGAGAGAGAGGAAAGAGAGAGAGAGAGGAGTGGGGGAAAAGGGAGAGAGAGAAGAGAGCGAGAGAGAAGGAAGGAAGAGAGAGAAGAGAGAAAAGGGAGAGAGAGAGAAGAGAGAGGGGAGAGAGAGAAGAGAGGGGGAAAAAAGAGAAGAGAGATTGATTGATTTGTTTCACTCCATTCCTTAGAGTACTATATATGTACTTATGAAGTAATTCATCTGTACTAGCAATCACTATGGCCTTGACTTCAATCATTCTACAACACTGTATAATTTCAACTGAGCAAATTATTAGCTAGTGGAACTTTTCACAAAAAAAAACGGTCAATCACTCGAAGGCTGCCTTTAAAGGTGCAATCTGGGATATTGGACCGATTCTTTTGTTCCCATCCTAAAATACAAATCCCAGATTGTAGCCTTAAAGTACATACTCTCAGTCTCTACACAAAAATGCAATACCACAATCCATACCCATTCACAATATCAGCTCATACTCTGTCTATCTTAACCTAGAGTCTGAGACCTGACTTCATCAGTTCAATGTGAAAGCCCTTTCTCTTTCCTTTCAGAACCAACATTCTTTTTCAGAACTAATTGTGAGTCATCACCATAGAGATCCTATTGATTCATTCTAATTCCAAATTCTGTGGTCATACCTTCTCTGAACTGAACCCATTTCTGTAAAAGGAGGTGTTGATGACATAGGTCATGCTTAGAATGGATTCCATGTTAGAAACGTCTGGCTGTCTGCTGAATAACAATGTTTCTTAGTAAAGGCAGTCTGACAATAATAAAAATGCCAATATTCCTTGCTGGTCTTTCAACTATTGGTAAGGTAATGGACGTCACACAAGAATGCACACACACACGCGCACACACACACACACACACACACACACACACACACACACACACACACACACACACACACACACACACACACACACACACACACACAACACACACACACACACAACACACACACACACTTCGATCGATACGTTAAGTCGTAGCGTTGTGTTTCAGAATTGAGTAGATCAGAAATGACTGGTTTAAATGCCAGGACCCTATAGACTGAGCTGTGGCCTCTTGGATTTAGTTAAAACACACCACAGTTAACTTCTTCATAGATGCCCCAAGGCAGGGAACACAGAACGATACTTCTTTCCAATTGACTACTGTGTTTGTGTGTGTCACGACTTCCACCGAAGTCGGTTCATCTCCTTGTTCGGGCGGCGTTCGACGTCACCGGTTTTCTAGCCATCACCGATCCACCATTCATTTTCTATTTGTTTTGTCTTGTTTTCCCACACACCTGCTTTACATTCCCCCATGTCTGTGTGTAGAATTGTTTGCTGTAAGTGTTTTGTACATTTCTGACTGGTTGGCGACGGGTTCTCTCAACCCGTATTTTGCTGTTCTGGGTGCTGTTTGTTTTTGCACCATTAAAGTGCTCCGGCTGTTACCCATTTCTGCACTCCTGCGCCTGACTTCCCTGCTGCCAGTTACGCACCGCTTACAGTGTGTTTGTGGGTGGGTGGGTGTGTGGGTGAGTGCACGGGGGGTTGCGTGCGTGTGCGGGAGGGTGGGTGGGTGTATGTACGGGTGGGTGTGTGTGTGCATGAGTGTGTGCCACAGAGGACACACTGGAGACACCTGGGCTAATCACATAGTTTAGTCTGATGCAATGCAGGAGCTCACTCACAGTCAGGTCTCTTTCTCCTTAGCCTTTACAGACACATTCCATGTTTTCTCAATGCCTGACATCTCACTTTGTTGCGATGCTTGCGTTTGAGACAAGTGCAAAATGCCTGTTGATTAGAGGCTGAAAACATCCCTATTGGTTATATGTGCTACATAACCTATCTATACCTGTAGATATATTATATTAGAAATATTCCATGAATGATGTTATAGATATTGATGTGGTATTTATAGTGTATACTTACTAAAGGCAGGGGAACCCATTGGAAAACCAGGGGACTTCTCTAGCAGCACCTAAGGAGAGGTGTAAAGAAAAACAGTGAAAAGGAAAGACTGAGTTGAAAAGAAGGAAAGAGATGCTGGTTGAAGGAAAGAACCGGGGAGAACTAATGAGCTGTATTCTCATCCTCAGCCCTCTCACACCCTCTGCACAGCAGCCTTCTACAGAATGGGGAAATAGCAGAAAAATGAGAAGGGGAAATGACGTTTGGAGATCGAAGTTGACTTTCTGCTGTGGAACTGGAACAGAACATGAATCTTGTAAAGGCTAGAGAGGAGAAAACATGGCTCAACCAACCAGAGGTCACAGTCAGAGTTCTACTGTTGCCCCGGGAGACCGGAACCAGAGGAATCCATTTCAGACAGGGAGTGGAAGACACAGGGGTCAAGCCCTTAGGAGCAGACAGGGGGAAGTAATACCAGAGTAGGGTGGGTGGGTGGGTGGGTCTGTCTGTCTGTCTGTCTGTCTGTCTGTCTGTCTGTCTGTCTGTCTGTCTGATATAGCCTTAATAACAGAGTACTCCAGAAAGCTAGTAGAATTAGAGTGTAGAGGTGATGCAGCACCTCCTCCACCATAGAGGCTGTACCGCATGTTCAGAAACCCTCATTTCTCTCTCTCTCCCTGTCTTCCTATTTCTACTCCTCATTTAAACAAAGCGTAGCACATAAGTAATGAAATTACAGTTAATGAAAACGTGCCCTTAATCCAGTATAAACTAATGTATGGAATGTATTATACAAGAGACAAAATTCACAAATTCTACAGCACAACGCAGAGTCATGTCTTAAGTGCAAAACTAACAGTGACTTCATGAGTCATGCCTTCTGGAAGTGCTATAAAGTTATAAAGTTGGCTGTCAGAAGTTGTACAATGTAAATGTACTTTTAATCTGTCCATCTGCATACTTCAATACATGGCATATGAGGGTGCGGTGAGACAGCCAATGGGTTGGACTGTACATTTTTCCTTCATCTTTTTGGAAAAACGTTGCTTAAAAACTGGAAATCTAACGACCCTCCATCGTTAAGATAGTGGACGAATCAATCGCATTATTATCGAAATATTGAGCAAATGTGGGCTACAGAGAGGCAGAATAGTGCAGTTTGAGAAATGAGAAAGTATGGTGGGAAACAGCAGGATGGGAGAGGTTACGGTGAGAATGTGGTTCTGAGAGGTCATTAATGATTGTTGAAATGTGTGTATGCTGAGCTGTCTATTGTTTTTGTCTAAGTCTGTTTTTGGATTGTCAGAAAAGTTCAATCAAATCTCTCTCATACTCATTATTTTTTCTCTGTTGACAATCAATTTTCCAGCAGATTAATATTAAATAAAGAGGCTGACCCTTCCTTCCTTGCTTCCTTGCTTCATTGCTTCCTTCCTCCCTCCCCTTCTTCCTTCCTTCTCCTTCCTCCATCCATCCCTTGATGTCTCAGTGCTCTACATTGCCGTGGGTAACTCACCTCATCCATCATCAATGTGTATCCACCTTGTGAAACAGAACAATGAACACTTAACTATAGAGACTAACTACAATATGCACTGACATTTACAACATTATTAGATACACTATTAAACATGCTGTGATGAACAGTGAGGGAGACAGACACATCCATCTCTCTCTCACTGTGTGTGTGTGTGTGTGTGTGTGTGTGTGTGTGTGTGTGTGTGTGTGTGTGTGTGTGTGTGTGTGTGTGTATTCCGTCCTACAGATAAAACAACAACCATTAATTCAAGTCTGTACAAACACACATATCATTCTGTACATCATACAGCTTCTTTTCAAACTAAAAGTTTCCACTGGTTCTTCTGACAAGACAGATGGGATGTCTATAATGGTGAATTCTAAAGCTAGCAGAATTGGCAACGTTGTTGGATAGGGCAATAGAATTTGATGATATGCAATCGACACGCACACACGGCATCTGTGGGCATGACTTAGTAAATATTCCCTGTGTGTCTAAGAAAATACTGTCACCTTGTAGTAGTTAGGATGTCCGTCTGTGTAAACTGTGTAGTTGATAATAGAGCCATTCATCTCATATCCCCATCCTGAGAACTATCCCTTTAATAGCCAGGACAAATCATTAGGGTCATGACAATAGCTATGTGAATGGATAGAGAATGGAGAGGGGGAGGAGAGAGAGAGAGAGACATGTCCATTACAATAGCTCATTAGATAGCGAGAGCGAGAGATGGAGAGACAGAGACAGAGGGCTAGCACGGAACACTAGGCACAGAATAAGCCACACTATCTATCTACTGAATGGTTGTGGCAATGACTCAACCCTCTACATTGGGTCTAGTCTGGAGAGAAGCCAACCAACCACAGACCTCCTCTAAAGAACATGAAAATATGACTTTCCCTCCCGGCAGGCAGCACAAAATTACCCTTGCAGAAAACCCCTGAGTCGGTCAGATTTGAGGCAGGGGGACATAAAGAACCAATGAAAAGATGACTTATTTATAAGAATGGTTGGAGGAGAGGAGGAAAGGCGAATAAGCAACGCCTGTGAGGATGGGATGGTGTGTGTGTTTTCTGATTAGTTGCATTGCGACCTGGCAGTTCCACTATAATGGAAGGACTTTGTTCCAGAGGGGAGCAGAGTTGAAGAATATCTTCTATTTTGTTTCCGCCAAAATGGAGGCTTTTTTTTTCTCTGTTCCTATGCTGGTAGCCAGCTGTCCGCTATCTAATTGGTGTTTTCCTGAATAACAGTGTGAACTTTTTCTTTATCGCCCAGCCTGGGCCAAAAAGCCCCAAAGTTACTCCTGTTTGGTCTGAAAAAACATTGGATGCCACGGCCCAAACGTCAGGCACTCATTCTCAGTTAATGAATTGGCAGGGAGAGCAGTGAAGGGCCCGCTCTGTCTGTCTCTCTGTCTGTCTGTCTAAAAATTTGGGGGCTGTCTCGCGCACTTGCCTCGTGGTTGGTATAGCGCCTCATAATAATGCCCCTCTGCTTTTGCTGCCTCAATCTCCTCCCTCGGGCAGCAATACTCCCCAGCCTAACTCCCGGGTCCTTTCCCATCCAGAATGTCTTCCCAAGTCCATTCCTGATAACGCTGCTTGGTCTTTTGGTGGTGGGTAGTTCTGTAACGGCTGTCGTAGAGAGGGAACCAAAGCGCAGCGTGTTGATTGCTCATGATGATTATTTAAACTCAGAACACTAAAGGAAAATAACAAAGCAAAAACGAAAGCGCACAGTTCTGTCAGGTACATAAACTAAAGAGAAGACAACTACCCACAAACACAGGTGGAAAACAAACCCTACTTAAGTATGATCTCCAATTAGGGACAACGAGGACCAGCTGCCTCTAATTGGAAATCATCCCCAAAAAACAACAGCATAGAAATAGAAATACTAGAACCTAAACATAGATATACAAAACAAAGAAAAACACAAAACACCCCCTGTCATGCCCTAACCTACTCTACCATAGAAAATAACATTTTACTATGGTCAGGACGTGACAACCCTTTTAAGTAGATAGTACCATTCTTTCTATGAGTAGAGTTGGCCTGGGCTACAGTTTAATGATATAGTCATAGACTGAATTATACTGTTTTAAGGCATTGTTAATGATGGTTGATGAGTATTACAATATAATTAGTAGAGCATAATAAACTGTAATGAGGGAAAATATGTGGGTGGAATTCAAGTTACACATATTGATAATTATTTTGAATTATATTTCAGATTCTTGGCGACAGGGGACTCCTACAGGACCATAGGATTCAGCTTCCGAGTTGGACGGTCTACGGTGACAGGCATTGTCCCCTCTGTGGCACAAGCCATTTGGGACTGTCTGGTTGGTGAATACATGCCTGTCCCCAAGGAGGAAGACTGGAGGGCCATTGCTGCCAAGTTCCTGGAGAGGTGGAATTTCCCCAACTGTCTTGGGTCCATTGACGGGAAACATGTTGTAATCCAGGCTCCACCTTGCTCGGGTTCGCAATTCTACAACTACAAGGGTACATATTCAGTTGTACTCTTGGCTGTAGTAGATGCCATCTACTGTTTCCGTGTTGTTGATGTTGGTGCTTACGGCAAAGGAAGTAATGGAGGGACCCTCCGGGACTCTGCCTTTGGCCAGGCACTTCAGGATGGCACCCTGGAGATTCTACCACCTGCATCACTACCTGGGGCTGAAGACCTGGGACCTGTTCCCCACGTCTTCATCGGCGACGAGGCCTTCTCTTTAAGACCCAACCTCATGAGGCCCTACGCTGGACGCCAGTTGCCATTGCCAAAGTCTGTAAGGATCTTTAACAAACGACTGTCCAGGGCAAGGTTAGTTGTTGAATGCGCCTTTAGGATTCTGGCAGCCCGGTGGAGAATGTATCGGAGAGTGCTTGGTCTCAGCCCCTCAAATGTCGATGCCTGCGTGAAGGCCACATGTTCTCCACAACTACCTGCGGAGGTCATTCCAGGAGCCGCTCCGGATGGAGATGGGCACGCCAAATGGTCACCTACCTGATGTCACCAGGGCAGGTGCCAACAACGCCCCCAGACAGGCACTGAGGGAGAAGCTGACCACCTACTTCTCATCGCCAGCAGGTGAAGCTCCATGGCAGTATGCCGTGGAGTGATACTGCTCTTTTAAGAGCCCCATAACACAAAGGTTATTTTAATAAGAACCATCCACCATTGTCCATAAAATTGCATTTTTTTCCCCAGATGACTTTATGTATCATTGTCTCTCTTCATTTGGAAGCTATATTTAAGTGACATTTGGGAGTAAATACCACACCTTAACCCCTTCCCTCTCCCATTAACGTCTGTATTATACACACCTGGCATGGTACATCAGGTGAGTGGGAGCACTAATTAAGGTTATACGACATACAGTTAGTATGATAACAAAGGGAAAGGGTAACCTAGGGTCCATACAAATAGTACAGTTTACCACCATGTTCACTGGCCTGACAAAATACAGGTGGGAAAAAAACAAATTAGGAAGAGAATGTGTTTTTACCTTGATCTTGTCTTAGATCTGCGAAGGTGTAGGGAAGAAATAAGCAGATTAAGTCTAAATGAGTTTTAATAAACAACTGAAACAACTGACTATGAAAATATTGTAATTTAATAAGTATTCAAGTACAGGAAAGAACATGGTAGGTATGTGTGTTGTAAAAATGTTAAAAAAAATAAAACTATTGAAACAGGTGTGTGTGCGCGTGTAAAAAAAAAATAAAAATGAATGTGTAACCTGTAATTTGTAAGAGAACAACAAGAGCATGTATTTTTGGCACAACTGCAGACAGATACAGGGACTACTCATAAAGCCTAGACATAGTAGGGGAACTGCAGACAGATACAGGGACTACTCATAAAGCCTAGACGTAGTAGGGGAACTGCAGACAGATACAGGGACTACTCATAAAGCCTAGACGTAGTAGGGGAACTGCAGACAGATACAGGGACTACTCATAAAGCCTAGACGTAGTAGGGGAACTGCAGACAGATACAGGGACTACTCATAAAGCCTAGACGTAGTAGGGGAACTGCAGACAGATACAGGGACTACTCATAAAGCCTAGGCGTAGTAGGGGAACTGCAGACAGATACAGGGACTACTCATAAAGCCTAGGCGTAGTAGGGGAACTGCAGACAGATACAGGGACTACTCATAAAGCCTAGGCGTACTAGGGGAACTGCAGACAGATACAGGGACTACTCATAAAGCCTAGACGTAGTAGGGGAACTGCAGACAGATACAGGGACTCTACTCATAAAGCCTAGACGTAGTAGGGGAACTGCAGACAGATACAGGGACTACTCATAAAGCCTAGACGTAGTAGGGGAACTGCAGACAGATACAGGGACTCTACTCATAAAGCCTAGACGTAGTAGGGGAACTGCAGACAGATACAGGGACTACTCATAAAGCCTAGACGTAGTAGGGGAACTGCAGACAGATACAGGGACTACTCATAAAGCCTAGACGTAGTAGGGGAACTGCAGACAGATACAGGGACTACTCATAAAGCCTGGACGTAGTAGGGGAACTGCAGACAGATACAGGGACTACTCATAAAGCCTAGACGTAGTAGGGGAACTGCAGACAGATACAGGGACTACTCATAAAGCCTAGACGTAGTAGGGGAACTGCAGACAGATACAGGGACTACTCATAAAGCCTAGACGTAGTAGGGGAACTGCAGACAGATACAGGGACTACTCATAAAGCCTAGGCGTAGTAGGGGAACTGCAGACAGATACAGGGACTACTCATAAAGCCTAGACGTAGTAGGGGAACTGCAGACAGATACAGGGACTCTACTCATAAAGCCTAGACATAGTAGGGGAACTGCAGACAGATACAGGGACTACTCATAAAGCCTGGACGTAGTAGGGGAACTGCAGACAGATACAGGGACTACTCATAAAGCCTAGACGTAGTAGGGGAACTGCAGACAGATACAGGGACTACTCATAAAGCCTAGACGTAGTAGGGGAACTGCAGACAGATACAGGGACTACTCATAAAGCCTAGACGTAGTAGGGGAACTGCAGACAGATACAGGGACTACTCATAAAGCCTAGGCGTAGTAGGGGAACTGCAGACAGATACAGGGACTACTCATAAAGCCTAGACGTAGTAGGGGAACTGCAGACAGATACAGGGACTCTACTCATAAAGCCTAGACGTAGTAGGGGAACTGCAGACAGATACAGGGACTACTCATAAAGCCTGGACGTAGTAGGTGAACTGCAGACAGATACAGGGACTACTCATAAAGCCTAGACGTAGTAGTGGAACTGCAAACAGATACAGAGACTACTCATAAAGCCTAGATGTATTAGGGGAACTGCAGACAGATACAGGGACTACTCATAAAGCCTAGACGTAGTAGGGGAACTGCAGACAGATACAGGGACTACTCATAAAGCCTAGACGTAGTAGGGGAACTGCAGACAGATACAGGGACTACTCATAAAGCCTAGACGTAGTAGGGGAACTGCAGACAGATACAGGGACTACTCATAAAGCCTAGACGTAGTAGGGGAACTGCAGACAGATACAGGGACTACTCATAAAGCCTAGACGTAGTAGGGGAACTGCAGACAGATACAGGGACTACTCATCAAGCCTAGACGTAGTAGGGGAACTGCAGACAGATACAGGGACTACTCATAAAGCCTAGACGTAGTAGGGGAACTGCAGACAGATACAGGGACTACTCATAAAGCCTGGACGTAGTAGGGGAACTGCAGACAGATACAGGGACTACTCATAAAGCCTGGACGTAGTAGGGGAACTGCAGACAGATACAGGGATTACTCATAAAGCCTAGACGTAGTAGGGGAACTTCAGACATGGCCATAAAGAGAGAGAGGGCAGGGCACTGGAGATCTGAGGAACAGACAGGAGGGGAGGAGAGGTGTGTGTGTGTGTGTGTGTCTCTGAAAAAAAGAAAATAATATGTAGCCATAACACAGCGAAACAAACAAATGGCCCCTGGACGTCATGGACCAGTTGATGGAACATAACTTCAAAAAAAGTTTCTACACCCTGGTTGTCAAGTGGTTTTAAATGAAAGAAATATATCAACCTTTAGTCTCGACCAACAAGAGCATCTGTGAATTCTCCGGTGTATGAGTTTCTATTCTGTCAATTCAGAAATCTATGTAACACTAATAATGAATGCTATCCTAAGACTTTATAAACAAATGACTTTATGAATTGACTGGATTTAAACGGAACTGACGTGTGTGAAAAGAAAGGTACAATGAGGGAGGTCAAAACAACAACCAGACAACTCCTCTCCTCCTCCTGTCCTTCCTGTGAGCTGGTCGGCTACATGGACTCCATTTCTGGAAGGGAAGAGAAAAACAACACATACAAGCTTAACATAATAGAACAACATAAAAGGTGAGATTTATGTTAACTAAATACTGCTTGTATAGTGTAGTTAGAGGCATAAATATTGGAACAGCGCGGTAAAGTTGGTAATACTTGCTGTTTACTCATGCAATTTGTATTTCAGATCAAAAGATTAATATGACAGGCAAATACTTAGACAGAAAACTGTTGTTTTGGGATATTTTGTAACCTAGAAACAACAGCTATACATTTGCCTCATATTAATACTTTGATCTGAAATACCAATTAGCCTACATGAGTATATTGTAAAAAAAAATGACCTACTACTTGTCGCAACACTGTCGCAACACTTATGACACTACCTGTGATGTAGAGAAAAAAAAATGTACCATTGAACTCGGCTATGAAAAGCAGCTGATACATTTTAACCTTGACTGCTGCTTTTCTTTGCTGAGGCAGCCTCTTCAGGGTTGGCACCAGGCTCATGGCAAAGAGGGTCTCTTCATCCTCCTTCCTGTGAGCATCAGGTTGGGCTGCATCCCTCTCGACAGCTTGGAGGAGCATCTGCTGAAATTAGTTGAGTGGATCTGGGGGCTGGTACCTCCGATGACGCCTGGTGTGACGTTGTTCCTCTTCGTTTCTCTCTGTTTCTCTCCACGGCCACATCCTGTTCAACGAGGTCCTCAGTGGTCACTTCCGTGAGGTTCATAATAATCTCAGGTGGTCCTAGATCCAGAGGTGCTTCCTCCATTTCATCATCTTCCATGGCTGCACCGGTGGTGGTCATACTTGTGGATGATGTAGATGTTGTAGAGGGTCTCGCTGCACCGGTGGTGGTCATACTTGTGGATGATGTAGATGTTGTAGAGGGTCTTGCTGCACCGGTGGAGGCGATGGTCACACTTGTAGATGACGTTGAGGGTCTTGATGCACCGGTGGGGACAACACTTGTGGATGACGTAGTAGAGGGTCTGGCTGTAAAATTGACACTCGTTGCCATAGGCACAATAAATGGATCCAGAAAAGAAAGAATGTAGCAGAAGCGCCAATGCTGCTGGCCTGAAGCTGCTGACCTAGACCTCTTCTCTTTCTCTGCCCTTCTCTCTCTCTGATACCTGTCCCCTGAGTCCTCTCCACTTCCTCCTAAAATCTTCTTCTACATAGACATGAACATGATAAGCCAAACCATTACCTAGCATAACTATAGTTATTAGATAGCTATCATGAACATGTCACCTACTGTACACACAGACACACACAGTTATCTGACCAAATTATCAGGGGTACAGTAGTATCTACCATTTCTATTACTATTTATCTGACATACACACTCACACTCTTTCAAGCATGATTATTTGGGCAAATTATCAGGGGTAGTAACTAGCATAATTTATATGACTATTTGTTTCACACACACACCTCATTGGCTAGGCTAGCTAGCTAGCTAACGTTAACTAGCCACATCTAGCACAAGCCCACTACTAAACTGACCTGGCAATCCTACTATCGTGGACACTTGTCTCCAAGCAGCATTTTTTGTGTTTATGTCTCTCTAGCTGTCAGCAGTTGTGTCAAAAAGACACAGTTTTGAGGATACTGTGAAAATGATTCTCTCCTCCATGTGTCCAACCGCATGCGACAATCTGCAAAAGATACCTGCATCAGTATAGTTTCCTAGCTGCGCAAAATGTTATGCAGCAGTGATGCAATGATGCAGTCGGTGTGTTCGAAGGGTAAGGCAGGTGGTGCTGGAACAGCAGGTGATTACACTCCAGTCAGCACAGACCCAGACAACAGTCCAGCACAACAACACCCCCTTAACCAGACCCAGAGAGCTGGAGGTGGAGAGAGACAAATCTGCACTCTGGACTGTGGTGAAACAACTTCAACAGGAGAAAAAGCAGGAGGAGGAGAAGAACAGAGCACTAGAGGAGAGGATCAGACTGCTGGAGGAGAGTGTGAGGGGGATGGAGTGTGACAGAGAACAACCCACTAGAGAGGTGGCTACCCCCAAAAAGAAGCCAGCAGAACAGCCGAGCCTCTGACCAAAGTCTCGACACCACAGCAAAACAGTCCACCCCAGACCCTGACCACGTCGACATCACAGCAGGACAGACAAATGAAGAACCCCAACCCCGGGGGATCTCACCCCCTTTGAGCACCCCCCTGTCAGCCACCCTGATAGCCCTCCTGACAACCCCCCCACACCCACTGAGGACATACACAAGACACAGATTGTACTCCATATGGACTCAAATGGGAAATATATACAAGAAAAAAACTTTTTCCCAAACACAGTGTGTCTAAACTCTGGTGTCCAAACACCCAGAGCGCCCTAGACCTTCTGTCTGAGGACCAACTATGGTCACCCAGCCACATAATAATACACACAGGTACAAACGACCTGGGAGCACAGCAGGAAAGGGTGGCCACAGCACTCAAAGGAGTGATTGAAAATGCTTCTTCTACTTTCCCCAATGCACAAGTGGTTATATCCATCCTGCAACCACGAAAAGACTTCGACCCTGCTACCATACAGCGGGGTAAACGCAAGTATTTCCCATGACTGTGCCTCAAAACCAAATGTTTACCTGGCCCACCACTCCACCCTGGACTTGAACAGCCTCTATGACCAGGTCCACCTATACAAGGCAGCAGTGCCCACCTTTGCCCAGACCCTAAAGGACATTGCTCTCAAATGCAGCCCCAACACTTCACAGGAGCCACAGAGCAATAGACACCCCGCCCAGACCAGCAAGACACAACACCACCAGCCACGTCCACACCCCCACACCAACCAATCAACACCCCCCCAAGTCAACCACGCCCATACCCCATTTAGGGGTCCTCAGATCAGGCCTATTCACCTCTTGCCCACCGCATGCACCCCACCCCCGCAAAGAGGGCCTCAACATGGAAGTCACACATACTCCCAGGCCATGAGCGGGCAAACAGGCCCAAACCCCACTCTTACACTTGCCCAAGCCAATGGCATGTACCAGATGCTTAGCTGGCTCTGTTTACACTTACTGGCCTGAGGCCAAACCACACAACCAACAACATTGGACACTTTATGGAACACAAAGCCTTCACTATCTTATCCTGGAATATCCAAGGCCTGAGGTCATCTGCCTTTGGCCTAAAGAGCAGGAACCTGGACTTCATCAAAGAAATCGAAAAAACAGACATTGTAATCCTACAAGAAACATGGTATAGAGGAGACGGACCCAATGGTTGCCCTCTAGGTTATAGAGAGCTGGTAGTCCCATCCACCAAACTACCAGTTGTGAAACAGGGAAGGGACTCAGGGGGTATGCTAATTTGGTATAGAGCATACCTAAAAATGGCACCGGAGCAGAAGGCAGACGTTTTACATGCCCCCAACCGATTGTGTTTTTTTTATCTGCATTGTCTGTCCCCAGTGATCTGCGTAAAGAGGAGGCGGAGAAAGAGAGGCCGGAGAGCGGGCTGCCTGCTGAGAATTCGAAGACGATCGAATAAAACCCCACTTCCTTCAATTCTGCTAGCAAACGTGCAATCTTTGGACAATAAAATCAACGAGTTACGGGGAAGACTAAACTACCAACGAGACATTAAAAACTGTAACATCTTATGCTTCACGGAGTCGTGGCTAAACAACGACAATATCAACATACAGCCGGCTGGTTATACGATGTACCGGCAGGATAGAACAGCAGCGTCTGGTAACCTCTTCAGCGTCTGATCCCGTTAGCGGGATCAAAATCCAGCGAAAAATCATATCGCCAATTAGCATTAAAAAAAAATCATAATTTAAAAAAAAATATATATATATATATTTTTTTTTTTTATAGATACACCTCTCCTGAATCGACCCACGTCGTCCGATTTCAAAAAGGTTTTACAGGAAAAGCAAATCATTAGATTATATTAGATGAGTCCATCGTAAAAAGCAGCTTCATAGCCATTTTCCGACCAACCACTTGCATCACATATAATCAAAAAACAGCTAAATGCAGCACTAACCTTTTACAAACTTCATCAGATGGCACCCCTAGGACATCATGTTATACAATGCATGCATTCTTTTGTTCAATAAAGGTCATATTTATATATAAAAACAGCATTTTACATCTCTGTCTGAGGTTGACTACATAATTTCCCCTCAAAAGCGTCCCGGTAAACAATGCTACATTTCCCTAAATTACTATCCTATAACGATTTTTTAAATGTATATTGTCAATCTAACATTTATAGATGAATATCTCTTGAGAACACCTGTCATACCAGATTTTAAATTAACTTTACTGGGTAATCACACTTTGCAATAAAAGGAGATGCGATACTCAGAAAATGAGCTAATATACAGAGCTCGGCGCCATCTTGGAAGCAATCGCATGTCACATCTCATCTTGTATAATATTGTCAATAATCGCCTACCTTTAGTTGTCTTCATCAGAAAGCATCCCAGGTCCACAACAGATGTATTTTCGGTCAAAAAGTCCATACTTCACGTTCCATTAGCCTGATGTTGGTAGCGCGTCCTATGGCTCTCTCGAAGCGCAGGTCTGAAGTTCAGAATAAATGCAATGCTCGCGCATGTAGGTTCGTTCAAACATGTCAAACGTTGTATAAAATAAATCTTCAGGGCCTCTAACACCAAGAGAGCCAATAAGATTCGAGGGGGATGATGTCATGGCCTTTAAAACCGTATCCAAAGGTGGGGGCAGACATGGCCGCCGGCGTCATAATGGTGATGGCCCATCCCCTGTGACCAATTTCAAACTCGTGTCATTCACTGAGTTTTGACTCTATAAGGCTCCAACCACTGTGAAAGGACTGGCGACATCTAGTGGAAGCAATAGGAAGTGCTCACTGAACCATGGTTAACGGTGTGATTAATAAGGAAAGATGAGAAGCCGAGTCCACAATTCAGAATTCCACTTCCTGTTTCAATCGGTCTCGGGGTTTTGACTGCCATTTGAGTTCTGTTATACTCACAGACACCATTCAAACAGTTTTAGAAACTTTAGAGTGTTTTCTATCCATATATAATAAGTATATGCATGCCCTATCTTCTGAGTTTGATTAGTAGGCCGTTGAAAATGGGAACGATTTTTTTTCAAAATGCGCTGTGGCGCCCCCTATCCTACGGTATCCTCAAGAGGGTAAGACAAGGGACGGCGGACTATGTATTTTTGTAAATAACAGCTGGTGCACAATATCTAAGGAAGTCTCGAGCTATTGCTCGCCTGAGGTTGAGTATATCATGATAAGCTGTAGACCACAATACCTACAGAGAGAGTTCTCATCTGTATTCTTCGTAGCTGTTTACATACCACCTCATTCAGAGGTTGGCACTAAGATAGCACTGAATGAGCTGTATTCCGCCATAAGCAAACAAGAAAATGCTCACCCAGAGGTGGCGCTCCTAGTAGCCCGGGACTTTAATGCAGGGAAACTTAAATCAGTTTTACCAAATTTCTATCAGCATGTTAAATGTGCAACCAGAGGGAAAAGAACTCTGGACCACCTATACTCCACACACAGAGATGCATACAAAGCTCTCGGTCACCCTCCATTTGGCAAATCTGACCATAATTCCATCCTCCTGATTCCTGCTTACAAGCAAAAATTAAAGCAGGAAGCACCAGTGACTAGATCAATAAAAAAGTGGTCAGAGGAAGCAGATGCTAAGCAATAGGACTGTTTTGCTAGCACAGACTGGAATATGTTCAAGGATTCCTCCAATGGCATTGAGGACTACATCACATCTGTCATTGGCTTCGTCAATAAGTGCATCGATAACGTCGTCCCCACAGTGACTGTATGTACATACCCCAACCAGAAGCCATGGATTACAGGCAACATTCTCATTGAGCTAAAGGCTAGAGCTGCTGCTTTCAAGGAACGGGACTCTAACCCGGAAGCTTATAAGAAATCCCGCAATGCCCCCGACAAACCATCAAACAAGCAAAGCTTCAATACAGGACCAGGATCGAGTTGTACTACACCGGCTCTGATGCTCGTCGGATGTGGCAGGGCTTGCAAACCATTACAGACTACAAAGGGAAGCACAGCCGAGAGCTGCCAAGTGACACGAGCCTACCAGACGAGCTAAACTACTTCTATGCGCGCTTAAAGGCAAATAACACTGAAACATGCATGAGAGTACCAGGTGTACCGGAAGACTGTGTGATCACGGCGATGTGAGTAAGACCTTTAGGCAGGTCAACATTCACAAGGCCGCATCGCCAGACAGATTTTCAGGACGTGTACTGTGAGCATGCGCTGGACAACTAGCAAGTTTCTTCACTGACATTTTCAACCTCTCCCTGTCCAAGTCTGTAATAACAACATGTTTCAAGCAGACCACCATAGTATCTGTGCCCAAGAACACTAAGGTAATCTGCCTAAATGACTACCGACAAGTAGCACTCATGTCTGTAGCCACAAAGTGCTTTGAAAGGCTGGTCATGGCTCACATCAACACCATCATCCCAGAAAACCTAGACCCACTCCAATTTGCATATCACCCCAACAGATCCACAGATGATGCAATCTCTATTGCACTCCACACTGCCCTTTCCCACCTGGACATAAGGAACACCTATGTGAGAATACTATTCATTGACTACAGCTCAGCATTCAACACCATAGTGCCCTCAAAGCTTATCAATAAGTTAAGGACCCTGGGACCAAACACTTCCCTCTGCAACTGGATCCTGGACTTCCTGATGGGCCGCCCCCAGGTGGTAAGGGTAGGTAACAACACATCCGCCACGCTGATCCTCAACACAGGGGCCCCTCGGGGGTGCGTGCTAAGCCCCCTCCTGTACTCCCTGTTCACTCATGACTGCACGGCCAGGCACGACTCCAACACCATCATTACATTTGCCGATGACACAACGACAACAATGAGACAGCCTATAGGGAGGAGGTCAGAGACCTGGCCGTGTGGTGCCAGGACAACAACCTCTCCCTCAACGTGATCAAGACAAAGGAGATGATTGTGGACTACAGAAAAAAGAGCACTGAGCACGCCCCCATTCTCATCAACGGGGCTGCAGTGGAGCAGGTTGAGAGCTTCAAGTTACTTGGTGTCCACATCACCAACAAACTAACATGGTCCAAGCACACCAAGACAGTCGTGTATGGAACGCCGTTTGGGTCTTAAAGCACGTGATCAAAACGTGATCTTTTTAATGCTACGTGTATAAAGTAAACAGGTGCAGGCACTAAATTAACCGGTGCACGTGTTAAATTAACGCCTACACGCGTCAAATAAGTGCGTGCGAATGTGCTTGCAGGCGGTTCAACATGTGCTAAATAAATGGCTGCAAGCGGTCCTGCACACTTCAAGTTAACGCCTACAGCTGCTAACTATACACCTACACACGCTAACTTAACGCGTTCCTCAATAAGCTAATTTTGCTAGCCAATTTCCATAGCTCCTCCTTTCAACCAGGTTTCAATAATCGGTGTACAGTCAGTTTGATGCAACAACACAACAATTGAAAATACCGAGAAGAAACTTCCTGCAAACATACCCTAAATGACTGCACTCGGCTTCTGCTCTCCGATAATCCTGGACTTGATGCCCTTGAGTCCACGTTAACAAGGTTGATTATTTTTAAATACTATTATTAATCATAAAGTTGATCCGCACACCCCAGCCATCGCCGCAGTGAGCGGCGCAGTCTTGTAACATTTTTACAGCCCTGCCTGCTACATAAAGGTGATTTATTGTTGAGGAGTACTGACGTGAAACATGTTTTGTATTTTTTAGGCATTTTTTGTATTTTCAGGTATTTTTAGGCTGGCTATCTATAATTGCAATGCCACCTAGCCTTAGTCGCGCTAGCTTGTGATTAGCATGAAAACATTTACAAAACTCACATAAAGCTCATTTGACCTAAGACAACCCTGTAAAAATGTTGCTAATATCTACAACATACCAGCTTTCCAACCGCACAGATATTACTTTTGAATACCCTTTGAAATTGTAATATTTAATCTAAGTTTATGATGCAGTAATTAACAACTTCAGAACCAGGAACGTTAACGTTAGTACTATGGCACTGTTTTAACAGGAATCACAGCCCTATGGTCTCTATTTTAACAAAACGGTCGTCTTGCAGAATGGAAACCATGCAGAGGAGCCTTGACTGTGCTAGGGGGAGGCTGATAAATGTTGCTTCAGCAGATGATCTAATAGATCAAGTATCTCAGTTCATTCAGGAGATTCGTTCCTCTGGCTGGCATGCACAACAAGGTAAGCAGCATTGTAGTGGGTGTGGTTGGGTTTACTGTTGTTTTTTTTGTTCAATCTTCCTTCTCCTGCTGCCCATTGTATTCGTTCTTGGTCAACATTTCTATTTATGTCTTGCCTTTAAAATCCAATATTATAAAAACATTAATTGGCTGCAATTTGTGACAGTTACTATAATTTTGAAACAGTTTTTGGAATGAGGGGGGCGGGCGGTGTGACAATACATTAAGTAGCCTAAACACAGTGTGTTATTGTTACAGCCAGTTCCGGTCACCGGCTCCTCGGACTTGGAGAGGAGCTAGAGATGCACCTTGTTATGCCATCACTCAAGAGCAACTGAGGTTTCTGATGTCCTGTGCTTTCAGTGTGTCTCAGATGGCAGATATTCTACATGTGTCCCGATCAACACTCAAACATTGTCTAAGGTCAGTTGTGCTTGGGAGTAATGCTATAAACTACAGACTTTAGATGCATGGTTTCCAGTTTCTTACCAATCAAACAATTTTAGAATGACTACAATCAAGACAGGACTTTAAAATGACTATGATGATATACATTACCTCATCCCTGTCTATTGTTACACATTTTTGCCCAGACACTTCAATCTGTCACATGCACCATTATATTCTGACATGTCAGACTTGGCTCTGGATGAAAAGATTAAGGACTTGGTGGCTGGGAACGACAAACCTGGACCGGAGGCTGTTCGAGCACAATTAAGGACATTGGGAATCCGGGTGCAGAGACGCAGAGTGAGTGACAGCATGATTCAGAGGCTACATGGAAGGTCATACCGTGTTGCTGGACCAAACTCGTTATGGCACCTTGATGGAAACCATGAACTGATAAGGTAGATGTATCTTTGTGATAGAGACAATTATCTATATCACTGGTGAGAAGTTGTACATCTCAAATTGTTCATCAACAACTAACAGTTCAGTTTAGCAAGCAATGGCCCAATATGTCAATCATGTGGATAATAATTGTTTTATTGTGTTTCTGCTACTTCTGTGATCGATAGAATATCTGCATCATGAAATTAACAAACATGCTTATATTGAAGACATACTGAGGCAAAAACGGTTGGAACAAAGTATTTGTGTCTAAGTGTGAACAACAGGAGAGTCTGTCCTCTTCACTCATTAACTTGATTCATTAACATTGTTCCACATTTTGAATGTTCATTTAAAATCTGGTCTGCTGCTTTGTTATATACTGCAGGAACCTGATGCAGCATCTAAGTGGTAAAGGAGGAGGGTGATGTTTGTATATTTCATGTGGTCAGCTTTTGTATCAACCAGTGCTGTGTTTTCTGATTTAGGTGGAGGATAGTCATACACGGTGGCATTGATGAGTACAGCTGCCTCGTTGTGTTTCTCCGTGCTTCCAGTAACAATCGCAGCAGTACTGTGATGGATTGCTTCATAAATGCTGTCTCCAGATATGGTGTTCCCTCCAGAGTTAGGACGGACCATGGAGGAAAAAACAACACTGTCTGCTTGTTGAATATAATACATATTGAAAATATTATTAAAAAAATAGAGCTACATGCATCCTTAAAATGTCTTCTTGATCTACACATTGATTACATTCTATAGTGAGTGATGTATGCGGCTACATTTTTTTTCTGTAAATAATTTTCAGAACGCAATCACATTGTGTTTGACAGCTTTATTGCTTTCTCCATGTTTTTGAAATGTCTAAGCCTATAAATGACCTTCTACAGACTACTTCTACAAACGAGGCTACACTTGTGGCAGCAGCTATTCCTGTGCCCCCCCATCTTCTGCACCACTTCCTGTGCCCCCCCTCCACCTATACCACTTCCTGTGCCCCCCCATCTTCTGTACCACTTCCTGTGCCCCCCTCCACCTATACCACTTCCTGTGCCCCCCCATCTTCTGCACCACTTCCTGTGGCCCCCCTCCACCTATACCACTTCCTGTGGCCCCCCTCCACCTATACCACTTCCTGTGGCCTCCCCTCCACCTATACCACTTCCTGTGGCCCCCCTCCACCTATACCACTTCCTATGGCCCCCCTCCACCTATACCACTTCCTATGGCCCCCCTCCACCTATACCACTTCCTGTGGCCCCCCTCCACCTATACCACTTCCTGTGGCCTCCCCTCCACCTATACCACTTCCTGTGGCATCCCCTCCACCTATACCACTTCCTGTGGCCTCCCCTCCACCTATACCACTTCCTGTGGCCTCCCCTCCACCTATACCACTTCCTGTGGCCCCCCTCCACCTATACCACTTCCTGTGGCCCCCCCTCCACCATTCCCTGAGGCTTATCGTCCACCTTCACCACACTCGTCTGTTGATGTTGGTGATGATGACAATGAGTAAGTCATCCCTGTCAATAATTCAATGTCTTATTACAGATGAATTGTGGGAAGTATTTGAGCTTTGTTATTCTGAATGTCTCTTTTAGTGTTGACCTCCAAACACTGCTGAAGTTAATGAGATGCCAACCAAATTAACGTGATGAGGGACAACGTTTATGATTGTGCAATGAGAGGCTTTAAGAGAGCCCGCTTTAATCCGGAGGCAAAAATAGACATGGTTTTTAGGGATGCTGATGGAAAAGGGGCAGCTGATGAGGGTGGTCCCTCAAGATAATTTCTCCGGCTGCTAATGAGTGCCATCCATTCCTCTACAATATTTGAGGGACCTGATTGGCAAAAATGCCTTTCTTGCAACTCTCAAGGTGAGTTACACTTTTACACCAACAGACACATTTGTTTATGGCAATATATGACTTGAGTAAGATTTTTGATTTTTGTATGTAATGTGTCCTTTATTTAATGTCTGTCTTCTGTGTGACAGCACTCTATGATGGCGTATACAAGCAGGTGGGCCGCATGATTTCTGTCTGTCTGGTACACGGGGGTGTAAAGCCACATTTTTTCAGAGAGGCTATACAGGCAAGTGTGTGGCCTACAACCTCCTGTGCCAGAACTGAAAGAAATTGCGGAATATGACTTCAGAGAGAAGTTGGAGAAGGTAAGTACTGTGATGGATGTTATGTTACTGTTCATTTGCACTAAGTTAAAAAAAAAATTGGGTTGTAGTTCATGAGAATTTTTCCACATCGATTTGGTTTACTTTTGTTGGCAGTCAATCTTTAAGGGTAGTGATAATCAGTTTATTGTTTTGCTAATTTGTCCCAAAACACAGTTCAATAAACAATCTAAGATCCAGTTAGCACAAACTGTTGACGAGGCACAGGAAGTGGTCATGTTGGGTCCAGTGCGATACATTCGTACATTGGAGCGGGATGCCCTGGTGGAGTCAGCCACAAAGTTCTACTTAGAAAGAAGGACACGCGATGCCCTTGAGTAGTGAGTATCCATATATCTAAGGAATCTTAAGTTTTGTTCAATTCTTCAGGGCAAATTCATAGACTTTTTTTTAAACTTTAGATTCAAAGAGGGTCTGGAGTGTCTAGGTCTCCTGCCTTACATGAATAGACACTCAAGCCTCTTCAGAGAGGTTTTCATCTACACTGAGAAACCTATTTTGGCCAAAGACATAGCTTCTCTCTTCAAAGCAGAGCGCTCCCCACCTGGTACCAATCAAAGAGCAATAGAGAGAAGAGTCATGTTTCTGGAGGGACTGGCTGCTGGAGGTGGAAGGTTAGATGCAAAACCATGATCATTGAAGTAACACGGCCCACATCAGTAAAACATCACCTAATCACTCTCACAACTGTGGGACAGCATTTTATAGCCTTATTCTTCCATGGGCCCCCTAAGAACATAATAGATCAATTAAATCCCAAACTACTTTCACAAAGAGTATTGTGTTCTCCAACAAGTGTTACTTATGGACTTTAATGTCCCCCCCTTTCCTTTTTTCAGGGGGGAACTCACCCTTTAACCATGGAGAAGGTTTTCATTTTCACTTCAGGGTCTTCGGCATTCCTAGGCTGGGATTGCCAGTGGAGCCACAGCTACAGTTCTCTCTGCTACCGTACGGCAAGCGGTACCGGAGCACCAAGTCTAGGTCCAAGAGGATTCTAAACAGAATCTACCCCCAAGCCATAAGACTACTGAACATCTAATCAAATGGCTACCCAGACTATTTGCTGCTACTCTATCTATGCATAGTCACTTTAATATCTCTACCTACATGTATATATAAACTCGACTAACCAGTGCCCCCGCACATTCTCTGTACCGGTATCCCCTGTATATAGCCTCGCTATTGTTATTTTACTGATGCTCTTTAATTATTTGCTTTTCTTTTTTTAACTGCGTTGTTGGTTAAGGGCTTGTAAGGAAGCATTTCACTGTAAGGTCTACACCTGTTGTATTTGGCACATGTGACAAATACAATTTGATTTTATTTAAATAATTCATTTAAGGGGAATTATCCAAAACGTTTATGGCATGACCACCTAGTAAGTTCGGAATACTGCAGCCAATGTTAATTGATGTTATGAAAGTTTCCGACAGGATTGTCCATCAGCAAAAAAAAGTTGTGTAGTGATAGTTTTCAAAAAACATTACAACCAACCAGAATCAATTGGACACAGTAATACATAATACAGCTTTTAATATTTAAATAAATGTATGATTTCTTAGTGGGTAATCTGAGCATTATGCAAAATAGTTAAGTTATGTATGTCAAGGGACTATGTTACAATATGTGCAATGTTATCATAAATAAATCTTACAGTAAATATGGACATTTCATTTACATGTGTTATGGCAATAAGACACTCTAGTTGGTACATAGGTCGTGATGCAGCAGGTTTGTGGGTAGTGGAGAAGCACAAGTGGGACTTTGAGTGAAGTAACTGGTTCCCTTCTGCAAGACACAATTGTGTGAAAATAAAGCAGAAGGAATTCCTTTGAAGCTGTACTGGTTATATGCCTGAAGTTATTTTACCCTAAAGCTTCGATGGAATATGTTCAAAAGTGAACGTGCACATTAGTCTACTCTGTTCGAAAGCTGACATGTAACGTTAGATGTTAGCAAAGGTTTTACAAGGTTGTCACTAGCCAAATTTGCTTTGTGAACTTTTCTGTGTCTTCCTGCTAATCGCGAGCTAGCGCGGCTAACGCTAGAATTTAAATGAAAGCCAGTCAGTCTGAAGAAGTTGCCTATCTACAGCTGTTTTGCTTAAATACAAGGCTTTGGGCTAAAAACGTAACTCAAAAACATGTCCTGCTTCAGTACTAGGCGATAAGTCACATGTAGATAGCTTGTCTTCCTTAAGTCAATGATAAAGCATAAATAAAGACAACAGTCAAAAATAGAGAACTACCAGGATTTTGAGCATCTCCGTTGTCTAACCTATGTATGCCTGGCCCTGCATGCAAGCAACAATCTTGCTAGTATGTAAGTTAATTTACCTTGATAGTATTAACACAGTCCAATGTCTTTCCGTGGCTGTTATAGTGTAATAAAGATAATCTAACGTTTTACCTAATGATATATAAGGAGGGCATTTGCACAACATGTTTCACAACAGCACACAACAAAATTCCAGAGACATATTGAGCGACCAACTGATACCAATCACGACCACACCCAGAGACAGATGGCTGACTTAAGCCCTAGCCACACGAACTGACCACTGGTGTAAAGAACAACATTACATGAATATCGCAAGCACCCAGACACGAATTACCAGAAATACACACACACACACACACACACACACTTAGGTGTGTTGGACTCCGAGGACAAAGGACACTGCCAAGGGCCAATGGGAAGTCGACACCACCTGGAGAGTGGACCGTCCCTCCACTCATCGACCAGTCAGGAGAGCGGACCTACTAGACTCAACGTCAACACACTGTTATTTCATTGTATAAATTGGATGTATACTATGTTTCGGGGCTCTCTTCTGCTAGTTCCCTATGAGCTAAACGAAGGAGTCCGTGCACGCTTTGCCAAATATCTTTGTCTCATAATAAACTGCCTTACTATAAACTGAATCACCCGGTCCAGCGTCTTGACTTGTCTCCTCCTCAAATAACTAATCATCAACAATAGTTTACATGTTTTTCAGCAGGGCTTTTAATAAAACACAAGACGGTACCGTTCACTGCGGCTAGCAGTATGACCGGGCAAAATTTGAGGCTAAAGATATGATATAATATAGCCGGGAATCGAGGCTACCGACGTTAGCTAAATTAGCTAGCAAAATATCTGACTTAGTTTATGTTAAGCACTGCTGATCCTGGTGCTAGATTAATGTTAGCTGAATTTTATAGCCAGTGATGAGAAACAGATCCTTCCACTGTAAACTAGCTGATAAACTTTACGATTCAGTAACAAATTTCAAAGACAAAACCTTTATCTTGTAAAGGTTCAAACTCTGCTTGCAGTGGAAAAGGAAGTTCCTTCAAACTGTGAAATCTGGTTGAAAGGAGGAGCTATGGAAATTGGCTAGTAAAATTAGCTTATTAAGGAACACGTTAAGTTAGCGTGTGTAGGTGTATATTTAGCAGCTGTAGGCGTTAACTTGAAGTGTGCAGGACCGCTTGCAGCCATTTATTTAGCACATGTTGAACCGCCTGCAAGCACATTTGCACGTGCTTATTTGACGCGTGTAGGCGTTAATGTAGTGCGTGAAGACGTTAATTTAACGCGTGCACCTGTTTACACAAGTAGCATTAATAAGATCGCGTTTTGACCACGTGCTTTAAGACCCAAACGCCGCTCCATAGTCGTGAAGCGGGCACGACAAAACCTATTCCCCCCAGGAGACTGAAAAGATTTGGCATGGGTCCTCAGATCCTCAAAACGTTCTACAGCTGCACCATCGAGAGCATCCTGACTGATTGCACCACTCCCTGGTATGGCAATTGCTAGCCCTCCGACCACAAGGCACTACAGAGAGTAGTGCGTACGGCCCAGTACATCACTGGGGCCAAGCTGCCTGCCATCCAGGAGCTCTATACCAGGCGGTGTCAGAGGAAGGCCCTAAAAATTGTCAAAGACTCCATCCACCCTAGTCATAGACTGTTCTCTCTGCTACTGCACGGCAAGCGGTACTGGAGTGCCAAGTCTAGGTCCAAGCTTCTAAACAGCTTCTAGCCCCAAGCCATAAGACTCCTGAACATCTAGTCAAATGGCTACCCAGACTATTCACATTGCCCCTCCCCTCTCTGTTGTCATTTGTGCATAGTCACTTTAATAACTCTACCTACATGTACATACTACCTCAACTAACCGGCACCCCCCTGTATTTATTGTTATTTTTTACTGCTGCTCTTTAATGACTTCTCTTAATCTTATGCGTATTTTTTAGGGGCTAGTAAGTAAGAATTTCACTAAGGTCTACACCGGTTCTATTCGGTGCATATGACTAATACAATTTCATTTGATAAATTAATCAAAACAGGAACATTTTACATTTGGCTAGAAATTCAAAAGGAAATGATCATAACAGAGAAAAATGTCCTCCTGTGTGCTACCTATATCCTCCCACTAGAATCCCCATACTTTAATGAAGACAGCTTCTCCATCCTAGAGGGGGAAATCAATCATTTCCAGGCCCAGGGACATGTACGAGTCTGTGGTGACCTAAATGCCAGAACCGGACAAAAACCTGACACCCTCAGCACACAGGGGGACAAACACCTGTCTGGAGATGACAGCATTCCCTCCACCATATTCCCCCCTAGCCACAACTATGACAACATAACCAACAAAAACAGGTCACAACTCCTGCAGCTATGTACATAGTCAATGGTAGGCTTTGATAAGACTCCTATGGTAGGTACACCTATAGCTCATCTCTTGGCAGTAGTACTGGAGACTACTTTATCACTGACCTCAACCCAGAGTCTCTCAGAGTGTTCACAGTCAGACCACAGCAAAATCACAGTCTACTTGAACAGAGCAATACTCAATCATGAGGCATCAAAGCCAAAGCAACTGAGTAATATTAAGAAATGCTATAGCTGGAATGTAGGGTGGAAACCTACCAAAAAACAATTAGGCTACAACAAATTCAATCCCCTTTAAACAACTTCCAGAACAAAACGTTCCACTGTAATAGTGAAGGTGTAAACTTGGCAGTAGAAAATCTTAACAGTATATTTGACCTCAGCTTCCCTATCAAATCTAAAAATGTCAAACAGAAAACTGAAGAAAATGAACAACAATGACAAATGTTTTGATGAAGAATGCAAAAACCTAAAAAATAAATTGAGAAACCTGTCCAACCAAGAACATAGAGACCCAGAAAATCTGAGTCTACGCCTTCACAATGGTGAATCACTAAAACAATACAGAAATACACAACGGAAAAAGAAGAACAGCCCGTCAGAAATCAGCTCAATGTAATTGAAGAATCCGTAGACTCTAACCACTTCTGGGAAAATTGGAAAACACTAAACAAACAACACGAAGAATTATCTATCCAAAATGGAGATGTATGGGTAAACCACTTCTCCAATCTTTTTGGCTCTATAACAAAGAACAAACAGTAGAAACATATACATGATCAAATACAAATCTTAGAATCACCTATTAAAGACTACCAGAACCCACTGGATTCTCCAATTACCTTGAATGAACTACAGTACAAAATAAAAACCCTCCAACCCAAAAAGGCCTGTGGTGTTGATGGTATCCTCAATGAAATGATCAAATATACAGACAACAAATTCCAATTAGCTATACTAAAACTCTTTAACATCATCCTTAGCTCTGGCATCGTCCCCAATATTTGGAACCACGGAATGATCATGCCAATTGTAACGGCCGTTGCAAGGAGTAGACCAAGGCGCAGCGTGGTGAGTGCTCATCATTCATTTATTTACTGAGAACACTTTAAACAAAACGACCAACAGTTCCGTCAGGTTCAACAAAACAGAAAGTAACCACCCACAAAACCCAGGGGCGGAAATCGCGGGGGGGACGGGGGGGACACGACCCCCCCATCCTGGGAAAAATATGATTTGTCCCCCCCAATATATCACTGAAACATAACTATGTAATTTAAATAATATTAATAATACGCAATGAAAGCAATTGTGCTGATTGTAGACACTTAATAGCGCGTTTTTAAGTTTCAAAAGATTGCGACCCCCCCCACCCTTTTCCTCACAATGGTTTGATCCACTGGCAAGGTAACAGAGGGGTCGTAGCCACTGTCTGAAAGGCACTCAATGAACGTAACTGACGTGAGGTTAATCCAGTCAATCGCGCACACACACTAGCTGAATATGCAGAGCTAGCGCGCAAATATGAACTATTAAGCTAGCTAGTACCTATTCCATTTATGTGGCCTCGTCAAAGATGGAATCTTTGCTATCGTCAATTTATTCCGAGATCAGCATGCAGATGATGTAAGTTAGTGCTTCAAAGTCCCTGTGATAAGGTTAGCGATAAACTGAAGTCCAAACTGAACAGAACTACACTCTCTTCTACCATTGTCTTAAATATATTTAATGGTCTCGTTGCAAAAGCTAAATTGTCGCAAGGGAACTTTTATTTATTTATTTTATTTAACCCGGGTAGCAAAGATTATAGCAAACACCACTGAAACTGAATTGGTGCTCGCTAGCTTTGCAAATTCAGCTATTGTTGGAAGCCAGCCAATATGAAACAAACTATTAAAATTACAAAAGGTTGCAGCATATGTTGTGTAAATGGTGAACTCATACAGCTGTCAACTCTTGTCATTTTAATCCGTTTCACATTTGCTAGCTACCTTTTAGATCGAAGCCCAAATAGAATGATAAAAGATAAGATGATAGAAGCCCATCTCCTACTGTAAATAACCTACACACTGTGTGTGTGTGTAGCCAGCCAGCCAGGTAGAAAAATGGCAGAAAAATAAAAGACGGACATCAGAGTATTTTTCAGTACACCAAAACGCAAAGTAAGAACCCTAGTAGCCTAATATCTCAAAGACTAGTTGATAAAATGTTCATAAGAAAGAAATGAAATTCTAATGGAAATGTTTCACAATGATGTCATTAGGCAGAGCAGGCAACAGATGGCACACAGACAGCAGAGTTGGGGACAGATATGCAGGGACAGACTGGCAGAGACAGGGAGTCTCAGGTAAGTTTGTTGAGTCTTTGTTTGGCAACATTATGAAAGGTTCTCAATTTTTTTTACTTGTAAAATAGGAACATTATTGGAAAATGCCATGGATACCCCCACTCTCAACTTAAACTGGTGACTGAACTAAGATTTGTTAAAGGCAATGGTATTGCTGTTGTGAGTAGTTGTGTAGTTTTGGGTACCGGTAGTTAGGAGTACGGCAAACACCTTATTTCTTTGGTTCCTCAATATACATTTACCATATTACAATGTAGGATATGTGTTACAGCACTACTTTTGGTGTCCCCCTCAGGAATTGCTCTTGAGAAAATTTCATGTAATTGTCCCCCCCAAAGTTGATATCAGATTTTCGCCCCTGACAAAACCCAAAGGAAAACAGGCTGCCTAAGTATGGCTCCCAATCAGAGACAACGATATACAGCTGTCCCTGATTGAGAACCATACCCGGCCAAAACAAAGAAATACAAAACATAGAAAAAAGGACATAGAATGCCCACCCAAGTCACACCCTGGCCTAACCAAAATAGAGAACAAAAACCTCTCTATGGCCAGGGTGTGACACCAATCTACAAAAGTGGAGACAAATTTGACCCTAATAACTACCGTGGGATATGTGTCAACAGCAACCTTGGGAAAATCCTCTGCATTATCATTAACAGCAGACTTGTACATTTCCTCAGTGAAAATAATGTACTAAGCAAATGTAAAATCGTCTTTTTACCAAATTATCGTACAACAGACCAAATATTCACCCTGCACACTCTAATTGACAAACAAACAAACCAAAACAAAGGCAAAGTCTTCAAACGCTTTGTTGATTTCAAAAAAGCCTTTGTCTCAATTTGGCATGAGGGTCTGCTAAACAAATTGATGGGAAGTGGTGTTGGGGGAAAAACATACAACATTATAAAATCCATGTACACAAACAACACGTGTGTGGTTAAAAAAGGGCCCAAAACAAAGACATTTCTTCCCACAGGGCCGTGGGGTGAGACAGGGATTAAGCTTAAGCCACACCCTCTTCAACATATATATCAATGAATTGGCGAGGGCACTAGAACAGTCTGCAGCACCCTGCCTCCCCCTACTAGAATCTGAAGTCAAATGTCTGCTGTTTGCTGATGATCTGGTGCTTCTGTCACCAACCAAGGAGGGCCTAGATCTTCTGCACAGATTCTGCCAGACCTGGGCCCTGACAGTAACTCTCAGTAAGACCAAAATAATGGTGTTTGAAAAAAGGTTCAGTCGCCAGGACCACAAATACAAATTCCCTCTAGACACCGCTTCCCTAGAGCACACACAAAACTATACATACCTTGGCCTAAACATCAGCACCACAGGTAACCTACACAAGAGGTGAACAATCTGAGAGACAAGGCAAGAAGGGAATTCTATTATGCCATCAAAAGGAACATACAATTTGACATACCAATTAAATGACCTATCAAATCGTACACAATGTGTAATGGAGGATGGTTGTAAATCTGAGTCCATAGAGGTGTGCTCAGGGTTCTATTTTGGGCCCACTGTTGTTCATTTTGGATATCAACAACATTGGGGATCTTATTGAAACAGCAGATGTTCATTTTTATGCAGATGATACTGTTCTTTATTCAAGTGGTGGTAGTTTATCTTTAGCTTTTGAAAATGCCCAAAGAGCATTTAATATCATACAATAGAATCTATATGATTTAAAGCTGGTTCTAAATTCAGGTAAAACAAAATGCATGGCATTTTCAAATGTCAGGCATGTTACTAATCATGTCAGCGCTACATTGGCTGGACATACTATAGAGCAAGTTAAAGTGTATAAATATTTGGGTGTGTGGGTTGATGACAAGCTGAGCTTCACTGTGCATGTAGAGAACTTGATAAGGAAGCTCAAGCTGAAAATAGGTTTTTATTACCGGCATAAGGCTTGTTTTTCTTTTGAGGCCAGGAAGGAGCTGGTACGATGTACATTACTGGCGGTTTTAGATTTTAGTAATGTTATATATATATATATACACATACATATACACTGCTCAAAAAAATAAAGGGAACACTTAAACAACACATCCTAGATCTGAATGAAATAAATAATCTTATTAAATACTTTTTTCTTTACATAGTTGAATGTGCTGACAACAAAATCCCACAAAAATAATCAATGGAAATCCAATTTATCAACCCATGGAGGTCTGGATTTGGAGTCACACTCAAAATTAAAGTGGAAAACCACACTACAGGCTGATCCAACTTTGAAGTAATGTCCTTAAAACAAGTCAAAATGAGGCTCAGTAGTGTGTGTGGCCTCCACGTGCCTGTATGACCTCCCTACAACGCCTGGGCATGCTCCTGATGAGGTGGCGGATGGTCTCCTGAGGGATCTCCTCCCAGACCTGGACTAAAGCATACGCCAACTCCTGGACAATCTGTGGTGCAACGTGGCGTTGGCGGATGGAGCGAGACATGATGTCCCAGATGTGCTCAATTGGATTCAGGTCTGGGGAACGGGCGGGCCAGTCCATAGCATCAATGCCTTCCTCTTGCAGGAACTGCTGACACACTCCAGCCACATGAGGTCTAGCATTGTCTTGCATTAGGAGGAACCCAGGGCCAACCGCACAAGCATATGGTCTCACAAGGGGTCTGAGGATCTCATCTCGGTACCTAATGGCAGTCAGGCTACCTCTGGCGAGCATATGGAGGGCTGTGCGGCCCCCCAAAGAAATGCCACCCCACACCATGACTGACCCACCGCCAAACCGGTCATGCTGGAGGATGTTGCAGGCAGCAGAACGTTCTCCACGGCGTCTCCAGACTCTGTCACGTCTGTCACATGTGCTCAGTGTGAACCTGCTTCATCTGTGAAGAGCACAGGGCGCCAGTGGCGAATTTGCCAATCTTGGTGTTTTCTGGCAAATGCCAAACGTCCTGCACGGTGTTGGGCTGTAAGCAAAACCCCAACCTGTGGACGTCGGACCCTCATACCACCCTCATGGAGTCTGTTTCTGACCGTTTGAGCAGACACATGCACGTTTGTGGCCTGCTGGAGGTCATTTTGCAGGGCTCTGGCAGTGCTCCTCCTGCTCCTCCTTGCACAAAGGCGGAGGTAGCGGTCCTGCTGCTGGGTTGTTGCCCTCCTACGGCCTCCTCCACGTCTCCTGATGTACTGGCCTGTCTCCTGGTAGCGCCTCCATGCTCTGGACACTACGCTGACAGACACAGCAAACCTTCTTGCCACAGCTCGCATTGATGTGCCATCCTGGATGAGCTGTACTATCTGAGCCACTTGTGTGGGTTGTAGACTCCGTCTCATGCTACCACTAGAGTGAAAGCACCGCCAGCATTCAAAAGTGACCAAAACATCAGCCAGGAAGCATAAGAACTGAGAAGTGGTCTGTGGTACCCCCTGCTGAACCACTCCTTTATTGGGGGTGTCTTGCTAATTGCCTATAATTTCCACCTGTTGTCTATTCCATTTGCACAACAGCATGTGAAATTTATTGTCAATCAGTGTTGCTTTCTAAGTGGACAGTTTGATTTCACAGAAGTGTGATTGACTTGGAGTTACATTGTGTTGTTTAAGTGTTCCCTTTATTTTTTTGAGCAGTATATATATATATATATATATATATATATATATATATATATGCAGGGCACAACCACTACCCTGAGAGCACTTGATTCAGTGTATCATGCAGCCCTCAGGTTCATTACAAATCAAAGATGTCTAACACATCATTGTGATCTCTACAGCGCTGTTAGCTGGTCGTCATTGACCTTGCGTAGGCTTAAACACTGGTATACACTGATTTATAAGGTCATATTGGGTAAAATACCATTTTATCTCTGTTCTTTTTTAGTCAGGTTGGTAAATAAATATCAATTACGGTCCCACTCTCATTTGCTTTTAACAGTACCAAAAATGAGAACAGGTCATGGTAGAAATAGTTTTAGTTACTTAGCTCCGTGGTCCTGGAATTCTCTCTTGAACGTTTGTTTCAGAGTAGCAGGTCAATAATAGATTTTTCATAGTGAACCTCTTACCCTGTTTTCAAAGCTCAGCTTTCACCACTCCAGTATGAAATGGAAAATCTATTTTTAATGCAAAGCCATGGATCGATGAGTGATTTGATGAACGCAGCAGCGAGCGGGCGCTTCAAGGTCGTGGTGTGTGTTTCAGTACTCTCACGCCACCTCTCGCTCCTACTCACCTTACTGTGCGACAGCATTATTTGAAAAGGCCTCCCATTTACTCAAACTTGGACAGCAATTTCTGGCTGCATCCGGTTCGGTTATTATTGGCTTCATAAAGCATTTGATGTGAAGACAATAAATCTGCAGTGGCCTGAATAAACTCCTTAATCATATCAAAGCCATATCCCCTTGTTATCACTGTTTCAAATACAACTGAAGTGTGTGTGTGTGTGTGTGTTAGTGATTGACTATCTGTATGCAGTGTACTTCCACACCTGCAAAACTCACGACTGAAGTCAGCGGTTTCTCTGTCCTTCCTATAAAGGAAAAGTAACCCTCGTCACTCAACCTTACAACTCTCTCAGTGCTTTCTGTAAACCAAGGCCTCAGCATAGACCACTATCTAAGATCTGTTTGCCTTTTAGAGCACAATCATTAAGATTACATGGAAAGGGGGAGACCTGATCCTAGAACAGCATTAGCATCGGAATGTGAACTGGTCCCTTATAGAAGTGCTGGCAGCCAGGTGATACACACTCCCTGGAAGGCCCAGTATTGACAAAATATGACCAGACAACATGTTGATACTCTGAAACAGCTTTATTTAAAAGGATTTACAACAAACTGGCACCACTGTGTTAAGTTAAACGGCTTTCTTTTTCTTTCGGCGCAACTTTCCTTTTTGTACATAAGATGCATACACAAAAATGTGTTGCTCAGTCCATTCAAAAATAAATGTATACACTAATATTAGCTAAAAAATAAAATATGAAAAAAAAAAAAAAAAAGGTTGTTGAATGTACTGAGATCAACATCCATCATAAAAGCAAAGAATAAGAAATAAAATTAGGTTACCTTTAGACCTGATCTAAGGTCAGTTGTTTCCACCTCTAATACTTCAGGATAACATCTGTGGCTGGATAAACCGATCCTAGATCTGTACTAAAGTATAACTTCTACCTGGTGGTAACAACCAATTCAAGCCTTCCACCACTGAAACCTGTCCCAATACAAACCCAAAATAAAAATGCTCACACCACCTGATAAAACCATATCAAAGCTTAGATTTTTTTTATTTGAAATCATATCAAGTATGGAAATGGCTTAACCTAAACCTTCAATCCCAAAAACCCTAATTCCTCCAACAAATCTTATAGAAGGTGTGCATGACTAGAAACTGAATAAAAACAACAAATCTTAAAACTACTATTCCGCCTGCATTTTTGGGCTCAAACAATGTCCTTGAGAGGGTATTGAGGATAACATGGAAAACTTCTAAATCCTCCTGAAATACTTTTAAGCCATATTAGCCTTCTTGGATTTTCCAAACCCTTTCATCTATGAAAGCCAAATAAATAATCCAACACAGAACACGCTACATGGGTAGCTGAGCAACGATTCCCAAATCTATTGAAATTAATTATAGAACAGATATGCTGTCTGTCTTTTTCAGTTACACGTCAACATTTCTGACTGCAAAAGATGAACAGAACTTTGAACAAACTTTGCATCCATTTGAACAATGTAGCTCACTTAATTTCTCCAAGAGCAAAATCCATTATTTTAAAAACACACAGCCTTCATAGTTTCTACTCAATGCTTTTTTGGGGGGCAGACATGAAAAGGCACACATATCTAAATCATTGGTTCTGTATAGCAGGTTTTCCAAGGCCCAAATTAGTCGTTTTTCCTATTAAAATACAGACAGGGCAAAAATAAAACAAAACGTGACCTACAGTGAGTCCTGATTCAAATGTTTGAGAACCACTGTTATGTATAGTCAGAGGGCAGTGTATGAGCCTAGTGAACATTGTCCTTGGGGTTGGTTAGGTAGGCCTATCCCATGTCTGAACTACACCTACAGTGGGGGGGGGGGGGGGGGGGGGAGGTTTTTGATCCCCTGCTGATTTTGTACGTTTCCCACTGATAAAGAAAGGATCAGTCTATAATTTTAATGGTAGGTTTATTTGAACAGCGAGAGACAGAATAACAAAAATAAATCGAGAAAAACGCATGTCAAAAATGTTATAAATTGATTTGCATTTTAATGAGGGAAATAAGTATTTGACCTCCTCTCAATCAGAAAGATTTCTGGCTCCCAGGCGTCTTTTATACAGGTAACGAGCTGAGATTAGGAGCACACTCTTAAAGGGAGTGCTCCTAACCGCAGCAGTAAAAAAGACCGGTCCACAGAAGCAATCAATCAGAATCCAAACTCTCCACCATGGCCAAAACTGACTATGACCACAAGAACACCATCTCCACCGTCTAACATGGAGGTGGAAACATTATGTTTTGGGGGTGTTTTTCTGCTAAGGGGACAGGACAACTTCACCGCATCATTTGACAGGGCAATGTACTGTCAAATCTTGGGTGAGAACCTCCTTCCCTCAGCCTGGGCATTGAAAATGGGTATTCCAGCATGACAATGACCCAAAACACACGGCCAAGGCAACAAAGGAGTGGCTCAAGAAGAAGCACATTAAGGTCCTGGAGTAGCCTGGCCAGTCTCCAGACCTTAATCCCATAGAAAATCTGTGGAGGGAGCTGAAGGTTTGAGTCGCCAAACGTCAGCCTCGAAACCTTAATGACTTGGAGAAGATCTGCAAAGAGGAGTGGGACAAAATCCCTCCTGAGATGTGTGCAAACCTGGTGGCCAACTACAAGAAACGTCTGACCTCTGTGATTGCCAACAAGGGTTTTGCCACCAAGTACTAAGTCATGTTTTGCAGAGGGGTCAAATACTTATTTCCCTCATTAAATGCAAATCATTATAACATTTTTGACATGCGTTTTTCTGGATTTTTTTTGTTGGTATTCTGTCTCTCACTGTTCAAATAAACCTACTATTAAAATGATAGACTGATCATTTCTTTGTCAGTGGGCAAACGTACAAAATCAGCAGGGGATCAAATACTTTCCCCCCCACTGTATCCTGTTCTATTAGATTGAGTGGAAACCTTGTGTCTAAATAATAATGAATCGAATAACAAATCTAAACCACGAGACTCCTATGCCAGGTCCGGTCTGTTAGATTTCATCTAAACCTTGTGACCTACGCCATTTATTTCCTGTTAGATTGAATCTTGAGTCAGTTATTATTAGACTGGATGACGACCCCTTAAGACAACAGTTAGATCTGTGTGCCTGAACAACACCATTTCGTTCCTGTCTACATAATGAATCTGTAATAAAAACTAAACCTTGTTTGTTTCTATTACTACACCGTGTCTGTTAGATTGAATAAACAGTTTCTTTCTGCTATATTCCAGGGGCCAGTTCAGTCGTTAGTTGCCATAGTGACATTTAACGATGTTCTAGAACTACTCTGTAATGGTGATCTAACTAGGATGTACATGTTAAGCTGTATCATTTAGGATTAATGCATGTTTCACTTCTAGTCCTCCTTTTCTTTGCTACATTCATTCCTTCTCCCCCAATTGGAAGAAGAATGATTACAAAACAAGATGTAGAGGAGGAGGATGTAGAGGTGAGTATAGAGAGAGGAAGGAGAGGACATGGTGGAGGGGTTAGGCAGTGGTGCCCACTCCTGCTGCAGCTGGTGTGTGTTGTGATGTTGGTGATGCTGTGCTGTTCAGGGCTTTTCCTCGGTGTCTCTGACCCCCTCTCCTCCTGCCTCCACCTCCTGACTTGGGCTGGAGGAGAACAGTCACAACAGAACAAGTGTTACTAAATGTTAAGCCAAGCACACAATTGACAACCACCTCTAACTTTTAGATAATATTTGACTTTAAAAATGAGAATAGACAAATTCTCATTGAAAATAGTTTTTTTATTACACAACATTAGTTCAGGCCTAAACGTCATTTTAATGTTTTCATTCAAGTAAATAACCTTTTTAGTACTTTTAGAAGTCAAAGTTCAGGCTTGCACAGGAAAACACTCTTTAGTGTTGGGATAAATGAAAGTCATGGCAGTACTTCTTTAAGACAAATGGCGCTGGTGTTTCCTTCCCTCGTTCCGTTTACCTGGTTCTCTTTGTTGCCGTCTTTACATAGCGTCTCCTCCTCCCCCACTGTCTGACGCAGACAGCCAACAAGACAGACGGAGGGAGAGGGTGAAGGAGAACGAAAGAGTGACGGGTGGGGGAAGTGTTAAGGAGGGGACGGGGAGACAAGTTTAATGGACGGAGGTCAGGAAAGATGAAAGGAACGAGTGATGGGTCCGACGATAATGGAGGAGAGGAGTGAACGAAAGTGGGATGAGGAAAAAAGATTTAAGTGGAATGAAAATTGAGAGCGGAAGAGAGGAATATTGGCAGACGAGTGTGAGGGTCAAGGAAAGAGGGCATTTGGAAAAAAAAAAATAGGGATTGCGAAAGACAGGGTGATGAACAATCAAAAGCGCGGGATTAAGAGAGAGAGAAACGAGATGGAGGGGCATCGGAAGAGAGATTAGCCAGCATATTGGAAAAGAGAAGAAAGCTGCTGTTATGACACACACGCCAACCCTGTCCAACTTTTCGAGTACCATACGCGCACGGCATATTTTAGAGTACCATACGCACGCGCCAAATTGGGGTTAGATTTAGCTTTACGCAGCAGGGCATCAGGGTAGACTTCTTTGTGGCAAACAGTTCCTCTGGCAATCATTGAAACCATATTGGTAACGAGGGCACTCAGCATGTCTGAGCAAATTGATTTTGTCCCCCCACACCAAAGGCAGGTTGAAATATTAAAACAAACGCCGAACCAATTATATTAATTTGGGGACAGGTCGAAAAGCATTAAACATTTATGGAAATGTAGCTAGCTCATTTGTCCTGGGATATAAACGTTTAGTTGTTATTTACCTGAAATGCACAAGGTCCTCTACTCCAACAATTAATCCACACATAAAATAGTCAACTGAATCGTTTCTAGTCATCTCTCCTCCTTCCAGGCTTTTTCTTCTTTGGACTTTATGGCAAATGGCATCTAACTGGCTGACTACACCGTTCACGTTGCATAATAAATTTAGACATACTTATTCAATTATTGCACCCACACTGCACGCGAGCGTCTGCGTTGTCAAGGGCTAAAATAGAAGTCAGTTCTGTTTCTGACGCAGATCGCGCTGCAAGTCCTGCCTCTCCCATCTCCTCTTTCCTCATTGGTTTATAGAAGCAGCTACCCACGTGCCAACTCCTCATTGGTTATACCCACGCGGGTGACTGAAAGACGAATGAGGTCAGTGCCGGTAATGCACCTAATTTATGAAAGTTGACAATCGCAATATAAAGTCAAGAGAAGAAAAGGCCTGGAAGGAGGCGATTCGGTAGACTGTTTTATGTGTGGATTAATTGGTGGAGTAGAGGGCCTTGGGCATTTCAGGTAAAATAACAATGTTTATATCCCAAGACAAATTAGCTAGCAACAATAAGCTAGCTAAATAGGACAAAAATAGCTAGCAAGTGCAAGCTAGCTAGCTAAATTGCCATCAATGCTTATCGACCCGTCCCCAAAATAATACTCTAAACCAATTACATTAATTTGGGAACAGGTCGATAAGCATTAAAACATTGATGGCAATTTAGCTAGTTAGTTCGTCTTTCAATCACCCACGTGGGTATAACCAATGAGGAAATGGCACGTGGGTACCTGCTTCTATAAACCAACGAGGAGCTGGGGAGGCAGGACTTATTTTAGCGCTTTTATTTATTTCATCACTTGGTCAGTAGTTTACAGACACTCAATTAGTATTTGGTAGCATTGCCTTTAAATTGTTTAACTTGGTTCAAACCTTTTCGGGACGCCTTCTACAAGCTTCCCACAATAAATTGGGTGAATGTTGTCCCATTCCTCCTGAGAGCTGGAGTAACTGAGTCAGGTTTGTAGGCCTCCTTGCTTTCCCACACATTTTCTATAGGACTGAGGTCAGGGCTTTGTGATGGCCACTCCAATACCTTGACTTTGTTGTCCTTAAGCCATTTTGCCACAACTTTGGAGGTATGCTTGGGGTCATTGTCCATTTGGAAGACCCATTTGCGACCAAGCTTTAACTTTCTGACTGATGTCTTGAGGTGTTGCTTCAATATATCCACATAATTGTCCTTCCTCATGATGCCATCTATTTTGGGAAGTGCACCAGGCCTCCCTGCAGCAAAGCACCCCCACAACATGATGCTGACACCCCTGTGCGTCACGGTTGGGATGGTGTTCGTCGGCTTGCAAACCTCACCCTTTTTCCCTACAAACATAACGATGGTCATTATGGCCAAACTGTTTTTTTGTTTGTTTCAACAGATCAGAGGACATTTCTCCAAAAAGTACGATCTTTGTCCCCATGTGCAGTTGCAAACCGTAGTCTGGCTTTTTTATGGCGGTTTTGGAGCAGTGGCTTCTTCTTTGCTGAGCGGCCTTTCAGGTTATGTCGATATAGGAATTGTTTTACTGTGGATATAGATACTTTTGTACTCGTTTCCTCCAGCATCTTCACAAGGTCCTTTGCTGTTGTTCTGGGATTGCTTTGCACTTTTCGCACCAAAGTACGTTCATCTCTAGGAGACAGAACGCTTCTCCTTCCTGCGTAGTATGACAGCTGCGTGGTCCCATAGTACACAAGTATAAACACTATTGTTTGTACAGATGAACATGGTACCTCCAGGCATTTGGAAATTGCACCCAAGGATGAACCAGACTTGTGGAGGTCTACACATTTTTTTTCCTGAGGTCTTGGCTGATTTCTTTTGATTTTCCCATGATGTCAAGCAAAGATGCACTGAGTTTGAAGGTAGGCCTTGAAATACATCCACAGGTACACCTCCAATTGACTCAAATTATGTCAATTAGCCTATCAGAAGCTTCTAAAGCCATGACATTTTCTGGAATTTTCCAAGCTATTTAAAGGCACAGTCAACCTAGTGCATGTAAACTTCTGACCCACTGGCATTGAGTGAATTATAAGTGAAATAATCTGTCTGTAAACAATTGTTGGGAAAAATTGAGTCCTGCACAAATTAGATGTCCTAACCGACTTGCCAAAACTAGTTTGTTAACAAGAAATTTGTGGAGTGGTTGAAAAACAAGTTAATGACTCCAACCTAAGTGTATGTAAACTTCTGACTTCAACTGTAGTCCAATAATGATGTATTAATCTCCATGTCCGTTGACACAAACTCCATACATGTCTGTGTGGTGCAGCTCGAGAATCAAGACGTTAGAAATTACATCCACTGAGTGAATCTATTTAGATGTTAAATAAAAAAATAAAAATCAGGCCCCATTCATTTCTGTGTACTATTAACTCGGATCTCGTACATGGACAGAGAATTGCATAGTTGGTACGCAAAATGCTGTATGTTGGCAGGTCTGCACACACACACAACACTAAAGACATGAAAGCATACAATGCAGCAGGGTAGAGTTTAACTTTCCTCCTACTCTTCTAGCAAGTCATTATATTACCTCTTACTCCAGGATGTTCTCTAACCCCCTCCCTTAGTTAGAAATATTTTGTGTAGAACAGATGATTGTCTGTCATGTAGAATTGGGAATCATGTCAGCTCTACTCATTACATCTCTGTCCAAGCCCCTCCCTCTACCTAATCCCCTCCCTCCTCCAGGTGTTCGTTCTAAGCCTCGGCCTCCCGGTAGCTCTGCAGTAGCTGTCCTGTGTTGTGGCTGTACCCAAGTGTTCTGTCTAATCCCCTCCTCCATGTCTAATGCTGCGTTCATAACCAAGTGGGAAGGCGTTAATTACCAGTTGTGAAGTCGTAAATACCACTTGGATGCATTCACGTGCTTTGAACTCGTTGAGAAAAGCTGATTGGCTAATGGCCAACAAGCTGCATCAACCATAATCTTGCTTGTAAACCAAGTAGTATTAAAAACAAATATTAGATTATAGATAATGAATTAAAGATTATAGATAATTAATTAATTATAGATAATTTCCTTAGTCGAAGACAGAGGTCAGCATGTGGGAGAAGTCAGAGCTCAGGGAAGATAGATGAGTTACCCACTAGTAATTACCAGTAGGAGGGGCGTTCAAGTGGATTTTTCCCAGTCGTATGTGGTAAATACCACCTTCCCACTTGGTTATGAACGCAGGGTAGTCCCTTTCTTCACCAGTTGTTCAGTCTAAGCCCCTCCCTACCCCGGTAGCTCACCGGTAGCTGTCCTGCGTTGGGGCTGTCGGGCCGCGGTGCGGATCCTGCCTCCTCATTGGCTGACGTGGTGCCCTTCTTCGTGGACTGCATCTTGGCCTGCTGGGCCTTGGTGACTGACTGGAGCAGCTGGAGAGACACACGTACAGGTGGAGTTTGTTAGGAGGTAGTCTGGGACCCTTTAGAAAGCGGTACAAGCCCTTCATAACCCCTTATAACACTTGCCATGTGAGTGTGGTCAAATCTGGTGAAGAGACAGTGAGTTATTGTAACATTGTGAAATGTTTCTCTAAAGGGGTTTAATGCTCCATGACCTTTTATAAACTTATGACCATTCATAACCCCTTACAACTAGTTATAACCCCATACCTTGGTGATGGTGCCCACAGCCTTGGTGCGTCCCTCTCTGAACACCAGTCTCTGGTCTGTGTGGAGGTACTCAGGGGTCTTGATGAATCTGAAGTGGACTGAGGCCTTGTCCCCGGTACGTAGACAGTCTCTGTTCATGGTCAGAATGGTGGCTGTCTGTCTGATGCTGCCACAGTGCACTGAGGGAGAGAAAGTCGGAAAAATAACAAATTGACATACCAGTGGCATAGCAACTGTGGACGTGTCCCATTGTCTCATTTTTGTGTGATTGTAGGGGACAAAGACCTAATATGAATATGGCTGAAACTTTAATGCTAAATTGAGCATTGCCACAGTATACAAGCGATCACGAACACACCCACACGTTTGAAAGCCGCTCACCCATAGCCTGGTATCGTGGTGATATGGTGGTGGGGTGGTGCAGGACCAGTATCTCAGCCATGAACTCCCAGGTAGCCTGCGGTGTTAGTCTGGGAGAGATCATCACCATCCCCTTCCTGATGGAGGAACGCTTGATCTGGAGGAGAAGAAAGAGAGCGGGATGAAAAAGGGGCCCGGGTGGGAGAGGGGAAGAGGATAGAGAAACATTAGGACAGACATTGTGTCAGAAATGTGCCGATTGAGGATTTTTCCAATGGGAGTCATCCATTGATGGATTATGGACAGAGAATTTTCTGGAGAAAAAAAACTAATTGTCCATCTTTTTACATATTCAAATGTCGCTGACTTGAGCTGATCTTTTGACACACAAAAACAGACAACTTATGAATGCAAGTACGACTTCATCTGTGTTATTGTGTCCCTGTGTGGTTGTAGCCTTACAGTCAGATGCCTAAAAACACACCTTTTTGAGTGCGAAGGAGGCGGTCTGTCCCCCCCGGACCTCTTTGACTGGCATCCTCTTGCGGTGGATAGATTTGACAGCGATGGAGAGGAAACTGCCCAGGGGGTCTGGGCCGAGCAGCAGCGTGTCATTGAGTCGTATCAATCCACGTAACGTAGTGCCGGATACTACTGTGCCCACACCCTGAGGAGAGAAAGGAGACGTCAATACAACACAGGTTGTTAAATGATTAGAGTGTGTGTGTGTGTGGTGTTGATGGTTGTGTGTGTGGACTAACCGGTACTGAGTAGGTGTCATCGATCTGGAACTCGGCAGGCTCATCTTCTCTATAGGAGGTTTTAGAAGACAGTAGGTTGAGGAACATCTTCAGAAGGTCCATGTTCTCTCCTGTTACATTGGAGACCTGGAAGATTGGACACATCCTAGGGAGAGACACAGAGAGAGAGAGAGGGGAGAGGAGAGGGAAGCAGGGAGAAGAGAAAGGAAGAAAGACAAAGATGGGACGAAGAAGGAAAGAGTGGAGGAGTAAGGTGACATACGTTACCCATAAATCAATTCAAATGTTATTGGTCACATACAAAATGTTTTGCAAATGTTATTGCAGGTGTAGCGAAATGCTTGTGTTCCTAGCTCCAACAGTGCAGTAATATCTAACAATTCACAACATTACACAAACCTCAAAATAAAATGGAATTAAGAAATACATAAATATTAGGACGAGCAATGTCGGAGTGGCATTAACTAGAATACAGTATATTAACATATGAAATGGGTACAACAGTATGTAAACATTATTAACATGACCAGTGGTCCATGTCTATGTACATAGGGCAGCAGCCTTTAAGGTGCAGGGTTGAGTAACCAGGTGGTAGCCGGCTAGTGACAGTGACTAAGTTCAGGACAGGGCACTGGGTGGAGGCCAGCTAGTGATGCTATTTAACAGTCTGATGGCCTTGAGATAGATGTTTCAGTCTCTTGGTCCCAGCTTTGATGCACCTGTACTGACCTCGTCTTCTGGATGATAGCGGAGTGAACAGGCAGTGGCTGGGGTGGTTGTTGTCCTTGATGATCTTTTTGGCCTTCCTGTGACATCGGGTGCTGTAGGTGTCCTGAGAGCAGGCAGTGCTTCCCCCGGTGATGCGTTGGGCAGACCGCACCACGCTATGGAGAGCTCTGCGGTTGCGGGCAGTGCAACTGTGAGGTTCTTAGGGACCAAGCCAAATTTCTTCAGCCTCCTGAGGTTGAAGAAGCGCTGTCTTCACCACACTATCTGTGTGGGTGGACCATTTCAGATTGTCAGTGATGGGTACGCTGAGGAACCGAGGACAGAGAGCAGGGAGAGCTTTTCGCCTTCTCCGCTGCGTTCCTGTTGATGTGGATGGGAGGTGTGCTCCCTGTCTCCTGAAGACCACGATCAGCTCCTTTGTTTTGTTGACATTGAGGTGATTTCCCTAGCACCACTCCGCCAGGGCCCTCACCGCCTCCTCATGAAACATACACCTCCGCCTTTCTTCTTCCAGGAGAGTTCCTTATTCCCGTCTGTGCGATGTACTGAGAACCCAGCTGGCTGTATGGACGGGGACAGTATATCTGGAGAGCCACGATTCCGTGAAACAAAGTATGTTACAGTCCCTGAGCTCATCTACTTTATTGTCCAGGGACTGAACATTAGCGAGTAATATACTCGGAATCGGTGGAAGGTGTGCACGCCACCCGAGTCGGAATATAGAAGTCCACTCCAAACACCTCTTCTGCCCGGTGGTGTTTTGGAGCAGCCTCTGGGATGCGTTCAGTTGCCTTGGGGGTTGCAAACAAAGGATGCAATTCAGAAAAGTCTTATTTCTGTTTGGGTCGCTGGTGAGTTACCGCCGCTCTGATATTCAAAAGTTTTCTGGCTGTGTGTAATAACACAAAAAACGTTCTGGGCCAATAATGTAAGGAATAACACACACACACACCAACAAAAATACTGCACATTTGCTTAGGAGCTAGAACAGAGGTGCCATGCCTGTCGGCGCCATTTTACACACAATGTGGCAAACTGTTCAGATGAAATCAGGAAAAGGACCAAAACCACCACAAGGAAACTGTGTGTTACTTCACTGGTATTTACCTCTCTGAGCTGAAGTTGGATGCAGTGACGATAACATCATCTTTGTTTTGAACCAGTACAGGGATCTTTCTACATCCTGGGGACTTCAGTAACCTCTGTAACAGATGCAGTGTCTCTGGAAAACACACACACAATTATTAACACACATTGTGTTCATTTGTTAACCAAACAGACTAACGGGGAGGAACTACCTGGATTTTTCCAATAAAAAAAAAAGAAGTTACATTTCACTATGATTAATTATCATGTTTTAATGATTTGAACAGGGCCATGTTCCACAGTCCATCTCTCACCTGCTAGGATGTTGGCTGGACACATGTCTATCTTGGTCACCACTACAAAGACTGGTACATTCAGGGCTAGAGCCAAACCTAGATGCTCCTTGGTCATCCCTACAATACCTGCATTACTGCCCACCTAGAGAGGAAAGGAGAGAGAGATGTAGAAGAGTGAGCGAGAGAAAGTCACTGACACAGTAAATGTCTGTGGTGATAAGCAACTGACCATGTGTGAACGAAAACAAACACACCACCCCCATCTCTCACCATGAGCATACAGAAGTCTGGTAGGTGTCCGGTCATTCCAAACACAGTGGTTTTCAGATACTTCTCGTGGCCGGCCAGATCTATAAAGGTGATGACCTTAGAGGACCTCTCACAGATCTTAGTCCAGTCCAGACTGCCCCCGTGATTGTCTGGCTTATTCACCACCTAGGAGCAGAGACAGAGAGAGGTTGGTTTAAATCAGAGTGCTGGACAACACGCTAGGGTCAAGATGAACCAGGCTCTAAGTCAGCTTCGTCCTGTCACTCTCCATCTCCTGCCCATGTCATCCCTATCTAACTTAAATGTCCATAGTGACTCCTAAGTCAACACCAAGTCATTATCTTACATGTCCCTCCTGGTCGAAGCCCAGGATGTCATTCCCCACACTGCTGGTCCTGCCGCTCTCCATCTCATGTTTGTGTCGGAAGAGCTTCTGCCTGGCGAACCCCCTGCCGTTGTCCAGCTCCCCGTGGGTCAACACCCCCAGCAGGGTGCTCTTACCGGCATCCACGTTACCCACCACCGCCACCCTGTATGGGAAGGGGAGAGAGAAGTTAAAGGACAGAGAGCTGTTATGTGCAACACCAAATGTTGCAGAACACTGATCCTGAAAGCAAACCAACTTCTTCTCCCTCTGAGAAGAACTAGTAATAAATTAACAAATGTCTCTCTTCCCCCCCCTCCCAGCATCCCATTCTCCCTCTGAGAAGAACTAGTAATAAATTAACGAATGTCTCTCTTCCCCCCCCTCCCAGCATCCCATTCTCCCTCTGAGAAGACCTAATAATAAATTAACGAATGTCTCTCTTCCCCCCCTCCCAGCATCCCATTCTCCCTCTGAGAAGACCTAATAATAAATTAACGAATGTCTCTCTTCACCCCCTCCCAGCATCCCATTCTCCCTCTGAGAAGACCTAATAATAAATTAACGAATGTCTCTCTTCACCCCCTCCCAGCATCCCATTCTCCCTCTGAGAAGACCTAATAATAAATTAACGAATGTCTCTCTTCACCCCCTCCCAGCATCCCATTCTCCCTCTGAGAAGAACTAGTAATAAATTAACGAATGTCTCTCTTCACCCCCCTCCCAGCATCCCATTCTCCCTCTGAGAAGAACTAGTAATAAATTAACGAATGTCTCTCTTCCCCCCCCTCCCAGCATCCCATTCTCCCTCTGAGAAGACCTAATAATAAATTAACGAATGTCTCTCTCTCCCCCCCCTCCCAGCATCCCATTCTCCCTCTGAGAAGACCTAATAATAAATTAACGAATGTCTCTCTCTCCCCCCCTCCCAGCATCCCATTCTCCCTCTGAGAAGACCTAATAATAAATTAACAAATGTCTCTCTTCCCCCCCCTCCCAGCATCCCATTCTCCCTCTGAGAAGACCTAATAATAAATTAACGAATGTCTCTCTTCCCCCCCTCCCAGCATCCCATTCTCCCTCTGAGAAGACCTAATAATAAATTAACGAATGTCTCTCTCTCCCCCCCTCCCAGCATCCCATTCTCCCTCTGAGAAGACCTAATAATAAATTAACAAATGTCTCTCTTCCCCCCCCTCCCAGCATCCCATTCTCCCTCTGAGAAGACCTAATAATAAATTAACAAATGTCTCTCTTCCCCCCCCTCCCAGCATCCCATTCTCCCTCTGAGAAGACCTAATAATAAATTAACAAATGTCTCTCTTCCCCCCCCTCCCAGCATCCCATTCTCCCTCTGAGAAGACCTAGTAATAAATTAACGAATGTCTCTCTTCCCCCCCCTCCCAGCATCCCATTCTCCCTCTGAGAAGACCTAATAATAAATTAACAAATGTCTCTCTTCCCCCCCCTCCCAGCATCCCATTCTCCCTCTGAGAAGACCTAATAATAAATTAACGAATGTCTCTCTTCCCCCCCTCCCAGCATCCCATTCTCCCTCTGAGAAGACCTAATAATAAATTAACGAATGTCTCTCTCTCCCCCCCTCCCAGCATCCCATTCTCGACTTGTCGGTGGATGAGGTAGTCTTGTACTCCCCCTCCCTCCTCACCTCACTTCCAGGAAGTCCTCCTCTCCGACCCGTCGGCGGATGAGGTAGTCTCGTACTTTCCCCCCTGCGTCACTACGTTCTCTCAGCAGGATCATGTCTGCCTCTATCTGCTCACACAGGGATTGAACAGTGGCCACTGACGCCTCCATGTCCCCCTCGTCCAGACCATAGTCACCTCCGTCTGATCGAGAAGGGGGGGGGAGCAGGAGAGAGGATGTAAGGAGATAGAAAGCCGCACACTAACCACACTGCCCATTACTCTGAGAACGCCCATGCTTGTGGCTTTACCCAGACATAAGGCCTTAATTACAGGGTACTTTACATCAGTTAATGTAGCTATAGTAGTTCCATTAATGTTTGGGCAAATTATAGGAACAATGGAGCAGAAGCTGAGAAGGTGGAGGCTTGTCGTTTTGCCAACTGACCATTAAAAGGGTTAAATCAGGATAAACATGTTAGCTAGTGTTTTTCAGACTAAACTGGCTAAGGATGTTACACTCACTGATAAACATTTGAATGGGGAACCGATGCTTAAGATACAAGTGCCTCACTCCACGGACCTCAGACCGATCCAAATGTAGCATGCATCAGTCAAGAAAACAATTAAAAAAATGTTTTGGTTATAATACATTCTTTCTACCATCCGAAAATACCTCTTATATTGTGACAACTGATGCACCCTCTCTTTCAGTGTTGAACTGCATGTAGGTCCAACTCTGTTGACAGTCATTGATCTACAAGTAATTCTGCATGCCAAATAAACCCAGGCAATACAAGTAGCCTAGTCAACCTGCGCACTGTGCCCAGCTTTGGGGGTTGACACTAGTCTGACTGGTCCCAGATCTGTTTGTGTTTAAACAACAGACAAAAAGCACAACTGATCTGGGACATCAGGTCTGTGTTCTGTAAGGGGGTCACCGTAGATCTGGGTTCTTATTGGAGATGTTTACACATGAGGACCATGTGTTCTGTTGTGTGGTTTAGGTATATGGACCGAAAATAAGGTAGGAAAGTAGGTTGACCCTTCTGACCTGAGCCCACTCCCACAACATAAATGGTCTCCCCACATCCTTCATCCATCCTCTCTCGGAGTTGCCGTAGTAACGAGTCATACTGTTCTCCTGTGGGGCTGACCAGAGTCAGCTAGGAAAGAGAGAAAATATATATTTTAGGTTCATTCACTGGTGTTACGGTTGTTTGATAAATTGACAGAAACTTAGATAAATGTGTTAACAATAACATTTTATTGTAAACTGGACTTGGTGATGCATCTAAATTTACAACGTAAATAAAAAAAACGTAACATTACAGTTTATGTCCAGTAGAGGACAGGGCAGAATAATACTAACAAAACAAAGTCAGAACGGCCAGACAGACAGCATGCAAATATTGAAGCAAGTAGCTAGAAGCTAGGCCTGGGTCGTTTGTTGATGTTACAATGCCCCAGCTAACACGCCTGACTCAGTTTAAACTTCAGTTTAGAATGCAACTGAGTTTAAAATCAGCTGTGTTTGCTAGGGATGGGGGAAAAGTGACACCAAATCAGGCTCCCGAGGACTGGACTTGCCCAGGCCTAAATCTGGTCAAATCATCTTTGGTTGTTTCGCCAACTGTAGTGTCTACACAGTGGCACATATATACGTGTCATTCATTCATCATTGCATGTTTTGGTGGGTACTGGTCACTCGAAATGATACGTGTCCGGTCATACGTCAACCAAATTAAATGCTATTATAAAATTGTCACTTTCATAAAAATAGCAACATATTTTTGTTCAAGCTGTGGTCAAATTGAAATCCACGCATTTATATGCCATGTAGCTAGCTTTTGCTGAGTCGAGAGCAGGGCCTACCTTGCTAGTAAAGTCTAAATGATCCTCGGACTCGCCGTTAACATTCTCTCCGTCTTCGAAGCACTCTCCCCCTGAAAGGTCGTCCCCACAGTCCGGTGCGAATATAGAAACTGGTACTACGGATTCCTCTTTCAGTAATGTCCCTGGGGTTAGCCCTGGCTCTATTGCTGCCAACGACGCCATCTCCACAAACCTTTAGGAAAAAAAAGTAATTCAATCGCAAACTGCTAGCATAACATAGCTAAGCTAACGTTAGCTCACAAATCAAGCTTGCTACTGACACCAACATATTATGATGCAATGCATGCAACAATTTCGTACAGCAACTGCTTACGGTTTAAATTAGGCTAAAATGTTCCTAACTTTGAAATTCAGGTTGTATTAGTAATGTTAAGTAAACATATAAATTCAACATACCAGAAGTAGCAGTGTACATACAAGGTTTGCTTAGGTAGCCTACTTGAGTGTGGCCCGCCCCTATATTAAATACAGAAACGGGATTGGCTACAGTACTCAAAGCTCCACCCTCCTACCCCAGGTGCTTGAACGTTGACAGGTATTCAAAAAACAATGGAATTATTTCACAGAAACATTTTTCTCTTAAGACTTCTGACTCTCTTTGAATGTGTCATATGCACACGTAATATAGTGTGTGCACGATTATAGAAACGCCTTACAGCAAATATTTGAATAAAATATTAAAATACTGTATGGTAAGTAATGTGTGTAGTAGCTATATTGACCACTAGATCGTAGTTTCATTGGTCAAAATACAGTGGATGGACACCTACATTGACTGTACTAGAAAGGATCAAATGAATCACTAAAATGTTTTGTTGTGTAAGACTCAGAAAGACCCTACTACAGGCTGAAAGGGAGAAGAATAAAACGAGAAAGAATGAAACAAGAAAGAGAAAGAAATCAAATAGATAGAGCCCTCCACCCTGTTGAGAAATATGTCCCAAATGGCACCATATTCCCTACATAGTGCACTACTTTTGACCAGAGCTCTATGGGCCCTGATAAAAAACAAATGTCTACACTATATAGGGAATATGGTGCCATTTGGTACGTTCTCTGGCAACTCACTCCAAATATATTTGACTATCTTCCAGTGGAGGCTGCTAAGGGGAGGATGGCTCATACTAATGGCTGGAATAATGGCTGGAGTGGTTTCCATGGGGTTGATACCATTCCATTGACTCCATTCCAGCCATTACTATGAGCCGTCCTCCCCTCAGCAGCCTTCACTGCTTCCTTCTATTGCTTGGTTGGAAATGTAGGCTAGTGATATTCTTGGCCCTGATTGGTCACCACTTTTACAACTCATTCTCTTATTGGCTAGTACACAATTCTAAACCCTGCCCTTTCTACAATACCAGACTGTAAAATGAAAATTGTCTCACTTTTCAGGCTTTTTCTGCTGAGATTTCAGAAAGAAGTCCGCCAAGATGGTATGTATGACTGTAATTCATTCAGAACTATTCTTTTATCAACTTTCTCTGCTTTCAAACTATCTACACACTATAGCATGTCAGATACATTGTTTAAACACCTTCCTTTCAAAGGCAAATCAATACAAGGTAGTGGAACAGGGAGTTAGCTGGTAAAGTTTGTGTGCAGCTCCTGAAACTGATGTTTGGCTTTGATACTGTGTTATCATGATTATTATTATCACAGTACACATAACCTTGGGACAACTGGAATTGAATATGAGTCTGGGATTAAAGGACTTTCATTGACAATATTATTTATTCTACTACAGTGACAGTCCATAAAATCAATATGTGGTTCTTTGCAATAGTGTTCCTTATCTTGATGTACTTTGAATTATTGTGAGTGGTTAGAGTCTGGAGATTAGTTGCATTCAGGGTTGTAAAAAGTAAGAGGATGACACCTGTATATTCTACAGACTTTAGATCAGGGCTCTCCAACCCTGTTCCTGGAGAGATACCCTCCTGTATGTTTCCACTCCAACCCTGTTCCTGGAGAGATACCCTCCTGTATGTTTCCACTCCAACCCTGTTCCTGGAGAGATACCCTCCTGTATGTTTCCATTCCAACCCTGTTCCTGGAGAGATACCCTCCTGTATGTTTCCACTCCAACCCTGTTCCTGGAGAGATACCCTCCTGTATGTTTCCATTCCAACCCTGTTCCTGGAGAGATACCCTCCTGTATGTTTCCACTCCATCCCTGTTCCTGGAGAGCTACCCTCCTGTATGTTTCCACTCCATCCCTGTTCCTGGAGAGCTACCCTCCTGTATGTTTCCATTCCAACCCTGTTCCTGGAGAGAAACCCTCCTGTATGTTTCCATTCCAACCCTGTTCCTGGAGAGATACCCTCCTGTATGTTTCCACTCCAACCCTGTTCCTGGAGAGATACCCTCCTGTATGTTTCCACTCCAACCCTGTTCCTGGAGAGATACCCTCCTGTATGTTTCCATTCCAACCCTGTTCCTGGAGAGAAACCCTCCTGTATGTTTCCATTCCATCCCTGTTCCTGGAGAGAAACCCTCCTGTATGTTTCCATTCTATCCCTGTTCCTGGAGAGAAACCCTCCTGTATGTTTCCATTCCATCCCTGTTCCTGGAGAGCTACCCTCCTGTAGGTTTCAGCTTATCAACCAGCTAATTATTAGAATCAGGTGAGCTAGATTAGGGTTGTAGATGGTAGGATACCCAATAGTTCAGCAGTCTAGAAATATTCTGTGTCACAATATAAATGTGGCTAACTTTGTTGCTTTGAACCACAAGAAATGTACAACGTCAATGGATTCTATCCCCAACGAATTAGAGTTTTTGAGAATTCACTGGAGACTCCACCTGTTTGATGATTAACGTCATAATTGATCTGAGATACAGAGACAGGTGTTGCAGTGTTCCAAGGTACGCCCCAGGTATAGGGTCTAACTGCTATATCTTCTACGTGACTAATACCATGTGATACCAGGGACATTGACCCACTGATACAGAGGACACAATGACTACCATTTATTAGCTCCAACCAATGATTGTTTGAAGGGAGGTATTATGTGAATCTCAATAGCATCATTGACGATGCAGTGTCGCACGCACGCACGCACGCACACACACACACACACACACACACACACACACACACACACACACACACACACACACACACACACACACACACACACACACACACCACACACACACACACACCACAGATTGTGGTACAGACAGAGGGTGTGGTGGGGTCTCACCTCGTCTTTGAATCACCAGTTTCATCCTCTATTTGTTTTTGAGTCTCAGTGTTGTAAACCATTTCTGACTTTACTACCTCCTTGTGACCACTTCGTGACCATCTCAACAGTCAAACATTCAAACAACGTTTAGTTCCCGTTTGCCTGCTTTTATGACCCTGTGTTCTGTATTTTATGACTGATCCCAGATATGATTGTGCAAACATGGCGTGACAATGACCATAGGAGTCGTCTAGTACAAACAGATCTGGGACCCGGATATGGTTTTATTACCCCTGGGTGTTTCACTCACTACCCCAATAAGGTTGATCATTAACACTGAACCAGATAACCTGACCGTAGGTTCTGTTCCCGTGGTTCCATGTGCACCACAGACGTGCTGATACGATTCTGTAAAGCACAGGTGGCTGGTGGCATCTTAATTGTGGAGGACGGGCTCATAGTAATGACTGGAACTGAATGAATGGAGTGGTATGGAACTCATCATGGTTTTCCATGTGTTTGATACTTTTCCATTCACTCCATTCCAGCCATAATTATGAGATGTCCTCCCCTCAGCAGCCTCCTGAGCTGTAAAGTTTATGCAGTAGTACATGCCACAGTTATGGATAACAACGTTTACAAAAACACAAAGGTCATACAAAGTTCATACAGATGTCATTGACACTTCAGGAGGATCAACTAAAGGTTCATAGCTCCATCGTCATGTCAGCTCCATCGTCATGTCAGCTCCATCGTCATGTCAACTCCATCGTCATGTCAACTCCATCGTCATGTCAACTCCATCGTCATGTCAACTCCATCGTCATGTCAACTCCATCGTCATGTCAACTCCATCGTCATGTCAACTGGGCCTAGATGAACATTATCCCTGTTATGGGAACCAAACTCTGCAGACCAATGAGTTTTATTTTCACCACTTCTCATTTACTCTGTCTGCTATTTGTACTGTTGATTTGGCAAGGTAACTGTTTTCTATGAGCTCAGTGCAGTAAGACGCTTATTACTGTGTATTTATCCCATTTGTTAACCCCATAGTTGTCTAATTTCTCCTCTCTTCTTCCTAGCCGTTCCGTGTGGAGGAGATGTCCTTCAAGCAGGGTCAGGAGATGACGTTCACAGGGAAGACCAAGTCTGGAGCCTCTAGGTAAGATCCTGACACTTCACCTTTCAACCCAAACCCAACACAGTGTTTCCCCTAGCATTAGTCCTAGAAACCCACTGCTCACTCCCAAGATTTAGCAGAACCCTGACACTCTTGGTTTCAATTGAATGTTTTGGTGCTTGTAGCCCTGATTGTACTTTTGAGGTATATGGGAAACACTGCAAACAGTGCACGTACAAGTCACTATTGGTTTCAACTATTGGTTTCAACTATTGGTTTCAGTGTTTGTAGCCCTGGATGTCACATTGGGGGCCTTTGCAGCCCACAATATACATACAAGAAGGTTGTCACGGTTATTGACATGGTTTCATTTCAATTTGGCTAAGCAAAATCAAACCACGAGCATAGAGAACTTATTGTGTTACATTTTTTGGGCTGAATTATCATATCTCATTTCCTGTTTCATTTTATCTCTCCCTCCCTCTCTCTCTTTCTCTCACTCTTTCTAAATCTCCCTCCTCCTCCACACATAGTTTCTCCATCAACATCGGCCACGACAGTGACAACTACGCCCTCCACTTCAACCCTCGTTTCACCCACGGACAGATTGTGTGTAACTCTCTGTCTGGAGGAAGCTGGGGAGACGAATTCAAGGAAGGCCACTTCCCCTTCCAGGATGGAGAGCAGTTCAAGGTGTGTGTGTGTGCTCGCGTGTGTGTGTGTGTGCTCGCGTGTGTGTGCTCGCGCGTGTGTGTGTGTGTGTGTGTGCTCGTGTGTGTGTCTGATAAGGTAATAATCACCAGTTTAACATTTGGTCATAGGTCAGTCTGGTCACACAGTCTGTTGACTCCAACTGCAAAATATAATATGTAACGGTTATAGAGTCCACAGTTAGTCTACACTGGGGATTATAACTGCATCTATTGTATAAGTAGGAGATACACGTTTTATAGTTTAGTCATCTCAATGGCTCATAGATTTGGCTCACTAGGAAGCCAGTGTAAGCCCGCCTAACTGTTGAATTGAATCATTACTAATAAGTGATTAACCAGGAGCCATACAAATAAAGTCTACAGAAATGAAGCAGTAGATCATTATAACATGCCTCAAAGATTCTAGCCTCCCATGCCTGACTGCTACAGACTGCAGACTACAAGACACATGGCTGGTAAATTAGATTCTAAACATTTCTCTCTCTCTCTCTTTCTGTCTCTCTCTCTCTCTGTCTCTCTCTCTGTCTGTCTGTCCAGCTGGTCCTCAACTTCACCAATGAGCAGTTCTACATCAAGCTGCCAGACGGTCACATGATGGACTTCCCCAATCGCCTTGGCGACTGCAAGTACAACCACATCATGGTTGACGGAGATGTCAAGGTCATCAGCTTCAAGGTCAAATAGAGGTGGACCTTTAACCTCTGACAGTTGTCTAAATCCTTTGAAACAATACCTGTGAATTTATTTATACCAACTCAGAGCTCTTATTGTGTTCGTTGTGTAGTGAGAGGAAAACCCACTAGGTGGCGCCACTGCCAAACGCACTTCTACCTGAAACCTGTGGAGAGACAATTCCAGATGTGTTAATAAAACCGCTGTGAAAGCAAACAATGTTTTCAATATTTTTATGTGGCCTTTGTACAATCTTTGAATGCTTTTGGTGTGTCCTTAACGAGAGCCTGAATCTTTATTTCCTTACTCACTAGTGTTGGAGATAGAAACACAAGCATTCCGATGCACCTGCAATAACATCTGCAAATCTGTGTACGCAAGCAATAAACTTCGATTTGATTTAGTGTATTCTCTTTTTCTCTTTCCCTCTCTCTCTCGCAAAACTCCCCCATACTCGTATAGCGGTCAGTCATGACATCATCAGAGCGAGACACATTACTGTTTATTAGACTGTAGCCTGGGTGTTAATCCTATTCTGCACACACACACACACACACACACACACACTAGTGTAGCCTGGGTGTTAACCATGGTCTCCCACCATAGAATAATTGACTGTGAACTCACTAGGTCAGTGTACTCACTTATACAGTCTATTGTCACTGTCCTGCCTGTCTGCATGTTAGTCTGTCTCCTGCCTGTCTGTCTGTTTGCCTGCCTCCTGTCTGTCTCGTGCCTGTCTATCTGTGTCTCTGTCTGTCTGTCTGTCTGTCTGTCTGTCTGTCTGTCTGTCTGTCTCCTGGGTGAACTGGAACATCAGTAGAATGAACTCACACTTGGCCTTCTAGGAATTTTAGTAGCTTTTTAGTAGTAGTAGTGGTTGATACCAATTCAATGCTAACTCTCTTTACGACAGATGTTAATCAGTGCTGAGTCATGACTAAGGCTGAGCAACAAGCTATCAAGGATGGCTGGCAGCCTAGCGGATAGGGCGTAAGGCCAGTAACCAAAAAGTTGCTAGTTCAAATCCCAGAGCCGACAAGGTGAAAAATCTGATGTGGCCGTGAGCAAGGCACTTCACCCTAATTGCTCCAGGGTTGTCATTGATCATTGGCTGTGACCTCCCTCTCTGATAGGTGTCTCTGAGTGTCTCAGGGGGAGTTGGGTAAAAAAACACATCCAATTCACACATGTGTATAGGACAATTATGTGCAATACGACAAATATAATTCAGTTAACAGAGGACCAGCTTTTGATTAGATATTGACTGACATAAACTGGACTCAAGTAACTAACTTTCAGTTAAAGTAATTAAGTAAAGAACTGTCAGTTGAAGGACAATTAATATCAATCAACTCAAGTGATTCAGCCCAAATGGTTTGTATACAGTTGAAGTCAAATACATTTAAACTCAGTTTTTCACAATTTCTGACATTTAATCCTAGTAAAAATTCCCTGTCTTAGGTCAGTGAGGATCACCACTTTATTTTAAGAATGTGAAATGTCAGAATAATAGTAGAGAGAATGATTTATTTCAGCTTTTATTTCTTTCATCACATTCCCAGTGGGTCAGAAGTTTACATACACTCAATTAGTATTTGGTTGCACTACCTTTAAATTGTTTAAAACTTGGGTCAAACGTTTTGGGTAGCCTTCCACAAGCTTTCCACAATAAACTGGGTGAATTTTGGCCCATTCCTCCTGACAGAGCTGGTGTAACTGAGTCAGATTTGTAGGCCTCCTTGCTCGCACACGCTTTTTCAGTTCTGCCCACAAATTTTCTATAGGATTGAGGTCAGGGCTTTGTGATGGCCACTCCAATACCTTGACTTTGCTGTCCTTAAGGAGTTTTGTCACAACTTTGGAAGTATGCTTGGGGTCATTGTCCATTTGGAAGACCCATTTGCGACCAAGCTTTAACTTCCTGACTGAGGTCTTGAGATGTTGCTTCAATATATCCACATAATTGTCCTTCCTCATGATGCCATTTATTTTGTGAAGCGCACCAGTCCCTCCTGCAGCAAAGCACCCCCACAACATGATGCTGCCACCCCCGTGCTTCACGGTTGGGATGGTGTTCTTCAGCTTGCAAGTCTCCCCTTTTTTCCTCCAAACAGTTCTATTTTTGTTTCATCAGACCAGAGAATATTTCTCCAAAAATACGATCTTTGTCCCCATGGTGGTTTTGGAGCAGTGGCTTCCGCCCTGCTGAGCGGCCCTTCAGGTTATGTCGATATAGGACTCGTTTTACTGTGGATATAGAAGCTTTTGTACCTGTTTCCTCCAAAATCTTCACAAGTTCCTTTGCTATTGTTCTGGGATTGATTTGCACTTTTCGCACCAAAGTACGTTCATCTCTAGGAGACAGAGCGCGTCTCCTTCCTGAGCGGTATGACGGCTGCGTGGTCCCATGGTGTTTATACTTTCGTACTATTGTTTGTACAGATGAACGTGGTACCTTAAGTTTGGAAATTGCTTTGTAAATTGCTCCCAAGGATGAACCAGACTTGTGGAGGTCTAAAAAAAAATTCTGAGGTCTTGGCTGATTTCTTTTGATTTTCCCATGATGTCAAGCAATGAGGTACTGAGTTTGAAGGTAGGCTTTGAAATACATCCACAGGTACACCTCCAATTGACTCAAATTATGTCAATTAGCCTGTCAGAAGCTTCTAAAGCCATGGCATAATTTTCTGGAATTTTCCAAACTGTTTAAAGGCACAGTCAACTTAGTGCATGTAAACTTCTGACCCACTGGAATTGTGATACAGTGAATTATAAGTGAAATAATCTGTCTGTAAACAATTTCTTTTTAAATTATTTGTGCCATGCACAAAGTAGATGTCCTAACCGACTTGCCAAAACTATAGTTTGTTAACAAGAAATTTGTGGAGTGGTTGAAAAACTAGTTTTAATGACTCCAACCTAAGTGTATGTAAACTTCCGACTATCCAAGCGGTCCAGTCTATGTTGTGGTTGTGTAGGTCCTGTTAGTCTATTTTGGCAGGATGAATAACGCTAGACATTCCTGAGAGACAATTTACAGGACAACACGAAGAGACCTGCCTCAAGGCTTTGGAATGTTGCATCGAGGGACCACATTCCCTGGTGAGAGGCGGCGGTCTGGAGAGTGTGTGTGTGTGGGGAAGGTAGGGGTAGGTGTGGGGGGGTAGGGGGAAGTGTGGGGGTGTAGGGATAGGTTTGTGTGTGTGTGGGGGGGAAGGTAGGGGTAGGTGTGTGGGGTAGGAGTGGGTGGGGGAGTGTAGGGGTAGGTGTGTGTGTGTGTGTGTGGGGAAGGTAGGGATAGGTGTGGGGGAGGTAGGTGTGTGTGTGTGTGTGTGTGTGTGTGTGTGTGTGTGTGTGTGTGTGTGTGTGTGTGTGTGTGTGTGTGTGTGTGTGTGTGTGTGTGTGTGTGTGTGTGTGTGTGTGTGTCTGTGTGTGTGTGAGTGGTGTCCATCATAGACACATAGAGTGAGGAAACTAGCCACCAACGGGAGACACACAGTGCATTCTTTACACTTGCTGATAAATGTGATGGCATGAGTGCCACACATCATACTGTATGTGAAAGTTAACTTACTCTAAAACGTTTGCCAGCAGAGGGCAATATCGTAGTCATTTTACCTCTAAATCAATCTGTCAAAACTTTATTAGAACAATCATGTAATAAAACAATACAAGATGAGAAAACCAACCAAGAACATTAGCTTGACACATTTTTGGCATTAAAGTCGAAGTAAGAAAAGAAAATACATAGTGTCTGGTTAAATGACATTCATATGTGACAAGAAATACAGCAGGCTACATGATGAATGCAAATTAGAATCCCCTGGCCGAATATATGTCAAACAGCTATTGCTGCAGATGTAGGATCTTAATCTGATCACTCTGTTGCAGAACAACTTTCCTGTAATGTGTGAAATTAAACAATTAGAGGATTGAGGTTTAACAAGGCTTTGTGGTATAAAAAGGTTTCTTACATTTTTTATTTCCACTTTGACATTTCAGACTTGATTTTCCCTACGAAAAATCTATCAATCCCTACAAAAAACATCCATTAATTATAATCCACATAATAATTCACATTTCCTGTTGCTGCTGGATTATTTTCCTGCTGTAGCAAACTGGCACAAATTAAGATCCAACATCTGTATAACTATATACCAATAATATTCAGATTATGTAAAAATACAAAAACTACTGAGTTTAGAGTAAGCCATGTTGTTAGGTCAAGTTTATGCCGCACTGATTACTCAAAAAACAATTTGTTTGTTTTGGAGGCTGCTCTTGCCCCAATAGCTATAAAGAAATGTCCTCATGTTTTCACCAAATCCAAGGTACTCCTCAGAGTGAAAAGATAAAAATGCTGTATCAGAAATGCTTTAGCAATAGTGCTCTTGGTGTCACGTCAGAATAACTCCCCCTCTTTTATAGTTCCTGCATGGATGACCTCTCCTCCCCAGGATAAAAAGGATTTAAGTCAAGTATAATAGTTCCTACTTGTGTCACGTCAAAATACTTCCCCCACTTCTCCTATATTTCCTGTTGGGGCTCTTCGGCAGCTGACCCCAGGTCGCCTCTACTCTGATTATAGATCCTGTAGAGGTGCTCCGGCTGCCGACCCCAGGTCTAACCTACTTGACCCTGTGCTCTGACCCTTCTGAGCCAGATAGTCCTTATAGTTTCGGGTCAGGAGGGTGTACAACAAAGGGTTAATACAGCTATTCCCATATGTCAGACACGTTACAAAGAAATTCATGTAACTATGAGTGGCAGGAGACAGAGCCCTGAGGGACTGTGGGGAAAATAACTGTGCCAACTGCCACCCCCAGAAAGGCAGGAAACACACCCAGTACGCCACAACGATACAAAAAATCATTGTTACTACCTTTTGTTTTAAGCCTCGTCTTCTCGCTGAACGGCTGCTTCCTCCCAAGCTAGCCTGAACAGTCCAATAGCGACGTGCTAGGCCAGCGTAGAGACCAACAATGACTAAGCCGGGTAGGAGGACGCTGGTCAGGAACAGGACGGTGAGGTAGGCCTTGAAGGCCTCCTGGGTCCACGTCGGGTAACACATCCGTTTGACGTTCCCGGCCGCGTTCGACTTCCCTTCCCTCAGCCGTATCATAATCATCATGGGTAGTGTCAGGACAAACGCCGCGAACCAGATGACGGCCGCCACTACCTTCCGTCCCCGCGTGCTGGATCGTCGGGCGTCAAACGGCTTCGCCACGGCCCGGTAGCGCTCCAACGACATGGCGACCAGGACGAAGACGCTGGCGTGCATGGTGAGGAGATCGAGACTCAGGAGGACCCGGCAACCGGCCTCGCCGAACAACCAGTCGTGAGCAAAGTAGGTGCAGATGACGAATGGGATCGTAGAGAGGTAGAGGAGGTCGGCGAGGGCAAGGTTGAGTATATAGACGTACAGAGAGCCAGATCGGCGGAGAGCCGCGGAACGCATGATGAAGAGGGTGTAGATGTTACCCGCCACCCCCATGGCGAGCATGATTAGGAGGGTAGCGCCGAGGAGAGAGGTCACCCACAAACCCCCACCCCCGGAGCTACCCCCCCCAGAGACACCGCCTGAGCCCCCAGAACCATGCCCTGACTGGGGGGAGATGGAGGTCACGATGGGCGTCTGGCTCTGGTTCATCGTTGGGGATAGGTTTGAGTTCCTAAATAAGGCCAGTACGTCCCTACAATGAAGTGATAGCTTTACTGGGATAAACTGTTATTACTATTAGTATTCAGAAAGATTTTAAAGAGTTGCTTATGGACTCCAAACGGATTTTAACGTTGGAGTGAATAGAGAATTATTAAGAATGTAAAGCGACTTTCAGCACTGCATAAGAGCCAGTGAAAAACAGAAAACTGTACAGCATTGTTGAGGGAGCTAGCATGTAAGCATTTCACTGCACCTTTTAAACCTGCTGGAAACTGTGAATGTGACAAATAAAATGTGACTTGAAAACACATAAATCGTCTTTGGCCTTCTGACTCTTTATCTAAATTGAATCTAAATCCAATAGGAAAACAGGCCGTGTGTAGTGATGCTTCAACAGTGGCTTCAGTTCCACTACTACTGTTAACCTGCAGTCTTAAGGTGAACCAGGACATGGCTGACAAGTCCACCTCATCGAGTGTCTCTTATCTCCTGATGTTTTCACGTCCCCGCTCCAGCTCCTCCGAGCTCCCATGATCCTTTCCTTCCCGCGGGTACCGGACGGAGCCCCGGCGATACTGTAGAACAGACAGACGCTTCAGTTTCTAGTGGACTTGAACCTCACCGGTGACTTGGGAGTGGAAGAAGCTTGATGTCCTGAGTTGACAGTGTGTTGTCGTTGGTTGGTTTGTGGTGATTCAGAAGCTCTCAGACTGTATCCAGAGGTTAGTTTGTCTTGTGTTCTCAGCTGGCATGGTGGACGGTCATTTATGGTACCTCTCAATAGGTCAATGTCGGGGTGTTCCAATAGAGTAACTGGGGCCCCTTCTAGTGTTTAATTCCAGAGCTCTTCATAAGCGTTTCGTTGTGTCCGTCTTCTTTGATGTCCTTCAACTGCACTCCTCTACTCTCTTTCCCTCTCTCTGTCCTCTGACCCCGTTCCTTCTTTCTCTTTGTCCCCTTTACCTCTCTCCTGCTCTCTTTCTCCTCTCTCTCTCCCCGTCCCCCTCACTCTCTCTCTGTCTCTCTCATATAGGTGTAACCCAGGATGACTCTATGGATTTATGAGCGATTCACCTCAGCCCTGGTCCCGCTCTCTTTAAACACCTGGGTGCAGTTTTAAACACCCCTGGTTGGCTGGCGCTAAAATACACACACACACGCACACACAATGCATTTGACACACAAACGCAGGTACGCACACATGCATGTACAAGGACGCATACAATCTAGCATACATAAACACACACACACACACTGACATATCATTCAATCTCTATATTTCACACATAAACTCATTAGAAGTCTTTTTCAAATAATTTACATACGAGAGGAGACCAATATATGGATTTATTAAAAAAATGGTGAAACTGATGGTTTGTAGTGCCTCAAACGTGATCATTTCTAACCAATCTTCTTCTCTAATGGAAAACACCCTTGACAACACGTATAAAAGCATGACATGGGATAAATGACAAATATGGATCAATCAATGATATATTCCTTGCATGTCTCCTCAGTCTAAATATGTTGTATTATACCTTAAAAGAACAGGGTGAAAATATCTTAGGTCATACAGGATATGTAGAAAGAGAGATGTCATATTCTTGAAACACCACAAGATGGCACTGTCAAAAAAACCCACTAACTGTTTATACACAACCCTAAGAGAGTCGAACATTATCCATCGTTATATTCAAATGTATATCTTACATATCTCCTAACCAAACTCACCCATCAAACATGTCCATTTCTAAGATATTAATAGAGAACTTTAAAAGTAAACATTTAAATTCACATTGACCTGAGACATTAAAATAATGACTTAGTGTAAGGCACAATGGTTAACCATGATGACAGGTCCTGCTGCAGTCTAGTGTGTTTGTACATCTTTCTTTCTTAGGCAAGGACAGTCTAACCTAACTCAAACGTCTTGGTGATCTCCAGGAGGGCAGAGGAGAGGAGGAGGAGAGGAGGAGGAGAGGAGGAATAGAAGACGGGTAGAGGAGAGGAGGATGGGAGAAGGAAGGATCCATCAGGCCACAGGTCCATCAATGCTTGTGTCTGAACATAGCCTCCACTGCAAAACACAAACATCAGGTCAGATGTTTATAAACACTTTATAACCAAACAATAACAGCAATATGTGTTTATAAAGCCTTTATAAATAGTCATAAATGGTCCTCTCTTACTGGAGTCCTCCTGAGGGGACATCGGTATGCTTATAAACACACATAGATGTTAATAAACCCTTTATAAACCCTTAATAAGAGGTTGTAATCTCTTACTGGAGTACTCCTGAGGGGACATCTGGATGCTGATGACATCATTGAAGTGTTTCAGCCAATCCTGTTGCTCAACTTCCGTCTCGCAGGTAAACAGGAAGCTGCGCTCGGGTGTTACTATGGTGATGCCATGTTGCCAGGCGCCGTTGCAGTGGGTTCCGGCGGGAAGGCCGGGGCTAGCGCTGTAACCATGGTCCTGGTGCCCTAGGAAAGCCTCACCCTTGGCAAAGGCATCCTGGCAAGGTAGGGGAGGGAGGGGAGGTAGAGGGGGTGAGGTGAGAGTGAGGTAAGGGAGGGAGGGTGAGGTAGAGGGGGTGAGGTGAGAGTGAGGTAGAGGGGGTGAGGTGAGAGTGAAATAGAGGAGGTGAGGTGAGAGTGAGGTAGGGTGAGGTAGAGGGGTTGAGAGTGCAGTAGAGGGGGTGAGGTGAGGTAGACAGGGTGAGGCAGAGGGGGTGAGGATGAGGTAGAGGGGGTGATGTGAGGGTGAGGTAAGGGAGGGAGGGTGAGGTAGAGGGGGTGAGGTGAGAGTGAAATAGAGGAGGTGAGGTGAGAGTGAGGTAGGGGAGGGAAGGGAGGGTGAGGTAGAGGGGGTGAGGTGAGAGTGAGGTAGGGTGAGGTAGAGGGGTTGAGAGTGCAGTAGAGGGGGTGAGGTGAGGTAGACAGGGTGATGCAGAGGGGGTGAGGTGAGGGTGAGGTAAAGGGGGTGTGGTGAGAGGGGTGAGGTTAGAGTACAGGCGCCAACTATGCCATAACTATTTACAGTCTACACACAACTTAACCTGCCCCGTTACGTTCTGTACAGTATATCCATACAGTTACACTGTAGCGTTGACTTATTCTTAAAACTGCCATTCACTGACCAGCTTCTGTCATGTAAAACCTTTGCAGCATTTATCCTCTAACACTGCTCATGTATTTATATTTTGCTGGCAACAGAGTGCTGCTCAAAGCCTGTCTCTGGCTGGCTACATTGGCTGGCTACAAAACTTGGTCTACTTCAAACAGACAAGGCTGCAATCCCAAATGGTCCCCTATGCCCTTTATAGCGCACTACTTTTGACCAGAGCCTTAAGATTCCTGGTGAAAAGTAGTGCACTATAAAGGGAATAGGGTGCCATTTAGGATGGAGAAGAAGTCTTCAATCTCTTTATTTCCATAAGGGCTCCACACCTCACCAAAGCGTGGCTCTCTGTAACAGCCCCAGTGTGAAACCTTGATGAAGGCAGCTTGTCCTGACGTTGCTTTATTCAACCTATTGCATCTGAGCCATTAGTGTGAAGCTCCCCTTTTCTTCTCTAAAGTGCACTAGTGAGCTATTTGATCTGGCCAGGTCTGGCTCTCCCCAGCGCTCCCCTGTGCTTTCCACTTTCCATTGTTGTAAGTGTGTGATGATTAAAACCAGACTAGCACGCTATGTAGAGCACGACATCATACCAACTCTACAGAATCTCCATAGTGTTACATCTAGCCAATATTAGTTTAGGTGTTGATGTGAGGTGAGTTGAGAGACGGTGCTAGTGAGTTCTCTGCCTCTTTGGAGTCGTGGTTTGGGGTGCGTGTGTGTGTGTGTCACTGGTAGTTTCTGTGTGCAACTGTGCACAGTCTTTGGAGTCGTGTGTGAGTGAGTATGTAAGTGAGTGAGTGAGTGAGTGAGTATGTAAGTGAGTGAGTGAGTGAGTGAGTGAGTGAGTGAGTATGTAAGTGAGTGAGTGAGTGAGTGAGTGAGTGTGTGAGTGTGTGTGTGTGTGTGTGTGTGTGTGTGTGTGTGTGTGTGTGTGTGTGTGTGTGTGTGTGTGTGTGAGTGTGGTTTGATGGTCCTCTGATAGAAGTATCAGATTACTGTCTAGCGAGTCTCCTCTACATAGCAGCTCCTTGTTAAAACTAACAGAGAACATGTTGAACTAACCTGATACAGCAAGAGGAAACTTTATCAGTCATTACGAAGTCCTTTCAAACCTTTTGATATCAATCATATTCCTATAAAACATGAGCTTCTCTCTAGTAACTGGACTGTAAGAGCCTACCTGGGAGAAGTGTGTGTGTGCCTGTGTGTGTGTGTGTGTGTGCCTGTGTGTGCCTGTGTGTGTGTGTGTGTGTGTGCCTGTGTATGTGTGTGTGCCTGTGTGTGTGTGTGTGTGTGTGTGTGTGTGTGTGTGTGTGTGTGTGTGTGTGTGTGTGTGTGTGTGTGTGTGTGTGTGTGTGTGTGTGTGTGTGTGTGTGTGTGGAAACCAGTCTTACCAGGGGATCTTTGTAGTACATGAGACGTCTGTGGTCTAGGGTGAACCAACGCTTCTTAAACCCTTCTGTATGCTGCAGAGAGAGAGAGACAGAAAGTCAGTATATGTCTGCTCCTCCCCCACTGAGAGATTGTTGTCCTCTGTTTGGCATCAAGGACACACAGCAGGTGTATAGATGGATAAGCTACCGCATAGCAACTACAGAAGGATAAGACACCACCAGGACTTCTAATGGCAACTACAGAAGGATAAGACAATACCAGGACCTCTGATGGCAACTACAGAAGGATAAGACAATACCAGGACCTCTAATGGCAACTACAGAAGGATAAGACACCACCATGACTTCTAATGGCAACTACAGAAGGATAAGACAATACCAGGACCTCTGATGGCAACTACAGAAGGATAAGACACCACCATGACTTCTAATGGCAACTACAGAAGGATAAGACAATACCAGGACCTCTAATGGCAACTACAGAAGGATAAGACACCACCAGGACTTCTAATGGCAACTACAGAAGGATAAGACAATACCAGGACCTCTGATGGCAACTACAGAAGGATAAGACACCACCGGGACCTCTAATGGCAACTACAGAAGGATAAGACACCACCAAGACCTCTAATGGCAACCACAGAAGGATAAGACACCACCAGGACTTCTAATGGCAACTACAGAAGGATAAGACACCACCAGGACTTCTAATGGCAACTACAGAAGGATAAGACACCACCGGGACCTCTAATGGCAACTACAGAAGGATAAGACACCACCAAGACCTCTAATGGCAACTACAGAAGGATAAGACACCACCAAGACCTCTAATGGCAACTACAGAAGGATAAAACACCACCAAGACCTCTAATGGCAACTACAGAAGGATAAGACACCACCAAGACCTCTAATGGCAACTACAGAAGGATAAGACACCACCAAGACCTCTAATGGCAACTACAGAAGGATAAGACACCACCAAGACCTCTAATGGCAACTACAGAAGGATAAGACACCACCAAGACCTCTAATGGCAACTACAGAAGGATAAGACACCACCGGGACCTCTAATGGCAACTACAGAAGGATAAGACACCACCAGGACTAAATGTATATATTTTTTTGTCATTTAGCAGATACTCTTATCCAGAGCGACTTACAGGAGCAATTACGGTTAAGTGTCTTGCTCAAGGGCACATCAGTAGATTTTTCACCTAGTCGGCTTGGGGATTTGAACCAACAACATTTTGATTACTAGCCCAACGCTCTAAATGCTATCTGCTGCACCAGGACCTCATATAGCAACAACAGAGGGACCAAGGCCCATATCCACAAAGCATCTCAGAGTAGGTATGCTGATCTACGATCAGCCCTCCCTGTTATTCATTAGGATTTAGAAGGCAAAACTGATCTTAGAACAGCACTCCTACTCTGAGACACTTTGTGGACACTCCTACTCTGAGACACTTTGTGGACACTTCTACTCTGAGACACTTTGTGGACACTACTACCCTGAGACACTTTGTGGACACTTCTACTCTGAGACACTTTGTGGACACTCCTTCTCTGAGACACTTTGTGGATACAGGCCCCAGATCAGTCACAACTATCAACTCACACAGTAGATAGAAAATTAGGACCAAGGGTCCTGTCGAGAAAGGCACACGGTAGCAATTCTTTTTGCAACAGATAACATAATCTGGGTTCTTATTGGTTCAGGTGGTCTTTTCTGATACTTTTTCACCTACTGAATACAACCCAGGAGTTTTTCTTCTGGTCCTAGGGACAATACACCACATCATAGAGCAGCCACTTTGATCTCCTTTGAGCCAGTCATGCTTCAAATAATTATGACATTTCAGTCCCCGCTGACTGACAAATTGTCCTCTTTAAATGTTGTAATATCCTTATGTCAAGAGTGTGTATAAAAGTGTTCCTGATTAATTTAGGGAGCGTCTCTTTCTCTTTACAAATGTGTGGGGAAATGGGTTCTATTGTAGAATGAGTCAAACGCAGCAGGTTAGAAAACTCTTTCATGTGGTAACATGACAGTGACATATTAAACACATTGTGTGTGTGTCTGTGTGTGTGTGTGTGCATGTGTGTACGCATGTGTGTGTGTGTATGCATGTGTGTACGCATGTGTGTGTGTGTATGCATGTGTGTACTCATGTGTGCGTGTGTGTATGCATGTGTGTGCGTGTGTGTGTGTATGCATGTGTGTGCTCGTGTGTCTGTGTGTGTGTGTATCTCTCCCTAAGTGATTAAGTCTATCAGTGTACCAGCCCTTTATTCCCTCTAGTCCCTGGCAGGCCTCTCCATACAGTGATTAAACACAGTTTGTGTGTGTGTGTGTGTGTGTGTGTGTCGGTGTGTCTGTGCGTGTGTTCATGTTCTGCTCCCTGGCAGGCCTCGCCACACAGTGATTAAACACAGTTTGTGTGTGTGTGTGTGTGCGTGTGTCGGTGTGTCTGTGCGTGTGTGTGTGTGTGTGTGTGTGTGTGTGTGTGTGTGTGTGTGTGTGTGTCATGTTCTGCTCCCTGGCAGGCCTTGCCACACAGTGATTCAGCTGTCAGTCAAACAGAGTCGATGGAGACATTTTGAAATTGAGAAATAGAGCAACCGACAGGTTAGTTTGACTCTGAATATCTCTATGTTATTTAGTCTTAGTTTATCTCCATGTTTAGTCTTAGTATCTCCATGTTACTTAGTCTTAGTTTGACTCGAAAATACCACCAGGAACTTGGTCTCTCTCTGCAGTTACATTTGTACCACTCTCAAACACAACTGGACCTACACTTGATGACATACTTCCAACATCTCAAACTACTGAATGCCTTTTTTTCTGTGTCGAAAGACAATGGTGCTGGCTCCACCAAGTCCTCACGCATTGTGCAACTGAGATATATTGTTATGCTTGTATTGTTGATCTCTGGTAATGTTTAACCAAACCCTGGGCCGGTAGATACCGTGCACCATCTCTACTCCCTATGATTTAAAAACAGAGCAGGTGTTGGCCTCTTGCATGTTAATGTCAGAAGTATAAACATGATTAGAATATGGGCCAAAATGACAAACACAGACATAATGGTTTTATCAGAAACTTGGTTAAAGAAATTTGTGTCAAATAACTGGATTTCTATTGATGGGTCCACTGTTATTAGAACGGATCGGATGAATAAAGGAGGAGGGGTTACAATTTATGTTAAGTCTGAGTTAAACACCTCTGAAATTCTCTCCATTACCAAAACCAAACATTTTGAATTGCTTGCGGTTATAGTGAATGTTTATAAGAACTCCCACATCACTGTAGTCGGCTGCTGCAGACGGCCCTCGGCTGCTACAGACCGCCCTCGGCTGCTACAGACCGCCCTCGGCTGCTACAGACCGCCCTCGGCTGCTACAGACGGCCCTCTGCTGCTACAGACCGCCCTCGGCTGCTACAGACCGCCCTCGGCTGCTACAGACGGCCCTCGGCTGCTACAGACCGCCCTCGGCTGCTACAGACGGCCCTCGGCTGCTACAGACGGCCCTCGGCTGCTACAGACGGCCCTCGGCTGCTACAGACCGCCCTCGGCTGCTGCAGACCGCCCTCGGCTGCTGCAGACCGCCCTCGGCTGCTGCAGACGGCCCTCGGCTGCTACAGACCGCTCTCGGCTGCTACAGACCGCCCTCGGCTGCTACAGACCGCCCTCGGCTGCTACAGACCGCCCTCGGCTGCTACAGACCGCCCTCGGCTGCTACAGACCGCCCTCGGCTGCTACAGACCGCCCTCGGCTGCTACAGACGGCCCTCGGCTGCTACAGACCGCCCTCGGCTGCTACAGACCGCCCCGGCGCCGCCGCCCTCGGCTGCTACACCGCCCCGGCGCACGCGGCCCTCGGCTGCTACAGACCGCCCTCGGCTGCTACAGCCCGCCCCGGCGCACGCCGCCCTCGGCTGCCGCCGCCCTCGGCTGCACAGACCGCCCGCGCCGCCGCCCTCGGCTGCTACAGACCGCCCTCGGCTGCTACAGACCGCTCTCGGCTGCTACAGACCGCTCTCGGCCTCGGGAGACGCACTTAACTCTCTTTCTGATGTCCTGCACAAGCTAGGAGATTTAGGAGATTTGAACTGGGATATGCTTACATCTGTATCTGACTCTTTTAAAGAACTGTGTGGCTCTCTGAATCTCGCTCAATTAATTAATGCGCCTACAAGACCGAATCCCAGAGCACCTAACAAATGAACGCTATTGGACATTATTCTAATGAATACCCCTCACAAATACACATCGACTGGGATATTCTGTAATGATGTCAGTGATCACTCTGCAATTGCTTGTGTTAGAAATACAAAAACGACCAAAGCCAAACCCCGTTAGATTTTAAAACAAACATTTGAAACAGTTTGATGAGCAAGTGTTCTTACATGATCTGTACCATAATATTGACAGAGTAAGTCTGATTCCCAATGTTGACACTGCCTGGGACTATTTGTATATGAAATTTGTGATAAGTATACCCCTGTGGAGAAGTTTAGAATCAGTGGAAGGGACAATCCCTGGTTTGCAGATAACTTGGCAGAATTAATTAGAAAGAGAAATATCTCTTGGGCTCAAGCTAGACATACAAATGCTCCTGTTGACTGGGCCTCCTTCAGAGCACTAAGAAACAAATACACAGGATTGATCAGGAAGTCCAAATCATATGACTATTTAAATGCAGTCACAGAGAACCTAAACAACCCTACCAAGTTCTGGAAGCTAATCAAATCAGTGTCAGGTTCTAGTGTATCCTCTGGCCTTCCTGACCATTTAGTGATGGATTCTAATGAAGTGAACGATAAAGCTGATATTGTAGGGGTTTTTAACAAGCACTTCATATCTGCTGGCTCAGTTTTTGATAATGGTGGGGCCCAGGCCTCTAATGTAAACTCTGTTACAGTAAACTAGGATATAGGCCCTCTTGTGAACCATTTTAACTTTGAGCCTGTTTCTTATACTGAGGTCTAGAAAGAACTAAAGGCAATAAACACTAAAAAGTCTGCAGGTCCAGACAACCTGGACCCCTACCTCTTAAAGATAGCAGCTGGTATTATTACTGAACCTGTGGCTCACATTTTCAACTTGAGTCTCTTGACCAATTCCATACCCAGCATTTGGAAATCAGCTTATGTCCTCCCACTGCTAAAGAGTGGAGATCCCTCTAATGCTAATTACTATCGTCCAATGTCCAAACTCCCTATCCTGGCCAAAGTCTATGAATCCCTAGTGAACTCACAGTTACAAAACTTCTTAATTGAAAAGAACATACTGAGGGTGTCACGTCCTGACCAGTAGAGGGTGTACTTGGGTCAGGACGTGGCAGAAGAGAAGTGTGTGTTTTGATTGTTTCGTTTATTTTGGCCGTGTGACTTCCAATCAGGCACAGCTGTAGAGGGTTGTGGCTGATTGGGAGTCACACATAAGTAGCCTACTTTTCCTTTGGGGGTTGTGGGTAATTGTTCTTGTTACAGTGTTTGCACCTGACAGGACTGTGTTGGCTGTCAGTTTATTGTTTTTGTAATTGTATAGTGTTCCGTGTCATTAAATATATCATGAACACTAACTCCGCTGCATTTTGGTCCACTCTAAAGGCAGCCGTTACAGAGGGGTTCAGTCTGGCTTTAGATCGGGGCACAGCACCACAACTGCAGCTATGGCAGTGGCAAATTATAACATAAATGCACTTGATAAAAAGCAACATTGTGCTGCACTGTTTGTGGATTTATCAAAGGCATTTGATTCAGTTGACCATTCATTGTAGCTAGCTAGACTCAGAAACATTGGTCTCGGTGAAGGGCAGTAAATTGGTTTAGGAACTATCTTTCTGACAGAACACAATGTGTATATACTGACAATCACAAGTCTAGCATTCTTGAGATTAATAGAGGTGTGCCCCAGGGCTCCATTTTAGCTCCTGTGTTGTTCTCAATATGTATTAATGATTTTGGAAATGGGATGCAACCAGCAAAGTTACATCTATATGCAGATGATACAGTCATATACTCATGTGCTCCTTCTGTGGTTCAGGCTGTTGAAGAGCTCCAGACTGCTTTTCAGTCCTGCAGATCTCCCTTTATGGTCTCAAACTTGAATGTACAAACAACTAAATTCATGACCTTTACCAGAGCTAGAACTCTAGTTTACAATCCATGCTTCATCTAAATGTTAGTGCCACTGAATGAATTTAAAATATTGATGGGAGACTCTGTTACGGAGGAGTGTAAAATGCTTTTTTTAGGCTGGATCATGTTGTATTGTTGTATGTTTTAATGATGTAATGTATTGATTGTTGCTGCCTTCTTGGCCAGGTCTTCCTTGAAAAAGAGACTCTGGGTCTGAGACTCTGACTCTGAGACTCTGGTATTTAACCTGGCATTTCCTGGTTAAATAAAGTTTAAATAAAAATAAAAAATATCTCCATGTTACTCAGAGTCAAACTAAGACTACGTATCGCCATGTTATTTAATGAGACCAGATAGAAAGACAATACAGAGAGTCAGGTCGAATGTAACAGCAGGTTGAAATACAATGGGAGAAACTAATAGAATTCATTGAAGGTGGATTGCATGGTTTAAGGGTGTGGAGGAATGTCTTGTTATCAAGGTCCTTGAACTTGACTGCTAAAGAATCACCCATTTACAAAACAGTGTGTGTTTTGGGTTTTACTATCATTGTGAGGACCAGAAGTCCTTGAACTACCCATTTACAGGACAGTGTGTGTTTTGGATTTTACTATCCTTGTGAGGACCAGAAGTCCTTGAACTACCCATTTACAGGACAGTGTGTGTTTTGGATTTTACTATCCTTGTGAGGACCAGAAGTCCTTGAACTACCCATTTACAGGACAGTGTGTGTTTTGGATTTTACTATCCTTGTGAGGACCAGAAGTCCTTGAACTACCCATTTACAGGATAGTGTGTGTTTTTGGTTTTACTATCCTTGTGAGGACCAGAAGTCCTTGAACTACCCATTTACAGGACAGTGAGTGTTTTTGTGAGTTTTGTTTTTACTATCCTTGTGGGGACCAGAAGTCCTCAAAAGGACGATAAAACAAGGAAAACCCGGACCAGTGGGGACATTTCGCCGGTCCCACAAGGAAAAATGCTATATTAGGCATCAGGGTTAGGTTTAGGGTTACAATTAGGGTTATAATTAGGGGTTAGGTTTAGGAGTTAGGGTTAGGTGTTAAGGTTAGGTTAAGGGGTCATCACTTCCTGTTGAACATTTCCTGTTGAACGCGGAACGAGGGAGAGCTCGGTTTGTTGTTTTGAAAAGTAGTTTTTTTTGAAAGTGTATTTGAAAGTTTCTTAGTAGCTAGCTAACTTTTTAGTTTGAATCCTGCAACGCATTTGGTATCAGTTGCTGGTACCGCTACTCTCCGTCCAGTGATCCTGCACACCAAGGCCAGGTCTTAGGAGCTATTTGGCGTAGCAGCTAACCTAGCTGCTAACTAGCTGCCTATCAAGCTAGCGGGGATCCTTGAGGGCTTGAATGCAGCCCGCAACGCAGTTAGCCATTATGGTTGGGACTGTGGATTGTCCCGGGTTTGTGGCTGTCTAGATCCCTGCTGTTTGTTGTGTTCAATCTTCCCTGTGACCTGGCCTGTCTGGAGCTGTGAGGAGTAACAGCGTAACTGTAACGGGCGTCGTAAGGATTAGACCAAGGTGCAGTGGGAACGTGTATACTCATCTTCTTTATTAACTCAAAAGAAGGAAAAAACAAACAAATCACGTATACAAAACAACGAACGACACTAAACAGTCCTGTCATGTGCACAGACACTAAACAGGAAACAACTACCCACAAATCCCATAGAAAAAACACCCCTCTTAAATAAAACCTTCAATTAGAAGCAACGAGGAGCAGCTGCTTCCAATTGAAGGTCAACCCCATTAACTAAACATAGAAATAGAAAGACTAGAATGAACATAGAAAAACACTAACCTAGAACATAGACCAAAAACCCCGGAACACGCTAAACAAATACCCCTCTTACATAATAACATAGCCCAACAAACCCCGAACCACATAAAACAAACACCACCTGCCACGTCCTGACCAAACTACAATATCAAAATACCCCTTTACTGATCAGGACGTGACAGTAACCTACATCGCTAGCTACCATGACAAAGACCAAAGCCGGCGGGGGTACCATTAAATAAACAAAAATACTTCTCCAAGCAGTTGTTTCTACAACAAGAAAATAGCTTCAAGTGTTTTGTCCAAATACTGGTCGATTCAATTTATAAAATAATGGACGACCTGACCAGAGAGGTCCAGGACCTGAAAACAGTTTGCAATTCTCCCAGGGTCAGCTCGATGAGTTGAAACAGGAGAACGGCAAGATGACAGTAATCTGTAAGTCATTGAGAGAGGAAATCAGTTCTGTGTGTGAATCCATGATAACAATGATGGAGAAATCAGATTATCTCGAGGGACAATCAAGGTGGAACAACATTGTTGTAGACGGAATTGCAGAATCTTCACATGAGATCTAGACGGAATCTGAGGACAAAGTGTGGGAAATGATCTCGGAGAAACTGAAGATGGACCACAGGAAGATTGAGGTGGAGCATGCCTAAAGGACTGGAAAACCCACCACCGGCCCAGGTGATAGGCCCAGGCCGATAGTGGTCAAGTTCCTGAGGTTCAAGGACAAGGTAGCTGTTCTGGAAGGAGCCAAGAACTTGAGAGGAACATATATTTTCCTCAACTAGGACTATCCTGAAGCTGCGCGCCAGAAGGGGAAAGAACTGATCCCAGCCATGAAAGCTGCCAGAGCGCGTAGAGACATTTCTTACATCCGCTATGACAGGCTCATTATCCACACTCCCTATGACAGGCTCATTATCCACCCTCTCTATGACAGGCTCATTATCCACCCTCCCTATGACAGGCTCATTATCCACCCTCCCTATGACAGGCTCATTATCCACCCTCCCTATGACAGGCTCATAATCCACCCTCCCTATGACAGGCTCATTATCCACCCTCCCTATGACACGCTCATTATCCACCCTCCCTATGACAGGCTCATTATCCACCCTCCCTATGACAGGCTCATTATCCACCCTCCCTATGACAGGCTCATTATCCACCCTCCCTATGACAGGCTCATTATCCACCCTCCCTATGACAGGCTCATTATCCACCCTCCCTATGACAGGCTCATTATCCACCCTCTCTATGACAGGCTCATTATCCACCTTCCCTATGACAGGCTCATTATCCACCCTCTCTATGACAGGCTCATTATCCACCCTCCCTATGACAGGCTCATTATCCACCCTCCCTATGACAGGCTCATTATCCACCCTCCCTATGACAGGCTCATTATCCACCCTCTCTATGACAGGCTCATTATCCACCTTCCCTATGACAGGCTCATTATCCACCCTCTCTATGACAGGCTCATTATCCACCTTCCCTATGACAGGCTCATTATCCACCCTCCCTATGACAGGCTCATTATCCACCCTCCCTATGACAGGCTCATTATCCACCCTCTCTATGACAGGCTCATTATCCACCTTCACTATGACAGGCTCATTATCCACCCTCTCTATGACAGGCTCATTATCCACCTTCCCTATGACAGGCTCATTATCCACCCTCTCTATGACAGCCTCATTATCCACCCTCCCTATGACAGGTTCATTATCCACCCTCCTTATGACAGGCTCATTATCCACCCTCCCTATGACAGGTTCATTATCCACCCTCCCTATGACAGGCTCATTATCCACCCTCCCTATGAGAGGCTCATTATCCACCCTCCCTATGACAGGCTCATTATCCACCCTCTCTATGACAGGCTCATTATCCACCCTCCCTATGACAGGCTCATTATCCACCCTCCCTATGACAGGCTCATTATCCACCCTCCCTATGACAGGCTCATTATCCACCCTCTCTATGACAGGCTCATTATCCACCCTCCCTATGACAGGCTCATTATCCACCCTCCTTATGACAGGCTCATTATCCACCCTCCTTATGACAGGCTCATTATCCACCCTCTCTATGACAGGCTCATTATACACCTTCCCTATGACAGGCTCATTATCAACCCTCTCTATGACAGGCTCATTATCCACCCTCCCTATGACAGGCTCATTATCCACCCTCCCTATGACAGGCTCATTATCCACCCTCCCTATGACAGGCTCATTATCCACCCTCCTTATGACAGGCTCATTATCCACCCTCCTTATGACAGGCTCATTATCCACCCTCTCTATGACAGGCTCATTATCCACCTTCCCTATGACAGGCTCATTATCAACCCTCTCTATGACAGGCTCATTATCCACCCTCCCTATGACAGGCTCATTATCCACCCTCCCTATGACAGGCTCATTATCCACCCTCCCTATGACAGGCTCATTATCCACCCTCCCTATGACAGGCTCATTATCCACCCTCCTTATGACAGGCTCATTATCCACCCTCTCTATGACAGGCTCATTATCCACCTTCCCTATGACAGGCTCATTATCAACCCTCTCTATGACAGGCTCATTATCCACCCTCCCTATGACAGGCTCATTATCCACCCTCCCTATGACAGGCTCATTATCCACCCTCCCTATGACAGGCTCATTATCCACCCTCCCTATGACAGGCTCATTATCCACCCTCTCTATGACAGGCTCATTATCCACCCTCCCTATGACAGGCTCATTATCCACCCTCCTTATGACAGGCTCATTATCCACCCTCCTTATGACAGGCTCATTATCCACCCTCTCTATGACAGGCTCATTATCCACCTTCCCTATGACAGGCTCATTATCCACCCTCTCTATGACAGGCTCATTATCCACCCTCCCTATGACAGGCTCATTATCCACCCTCCCTATGACAGGCTCATTATCCACCCTCCCTATGACAGGTTCATTATCCACCCTCTCTATGACAGGCTCATTATCCACCCTCCCTATGACAGGCTCATTATCCACCCTCCCTATGACAGGCTCATTATCCACCCTCCTTATGACAGGCTCATTATCCACCCTCTCTATGACAGGCTCATTATACACCTTCCCTATGACAGGCTCATTATCAACCCTCTCTATGACAGGCTCATTATCCACCCTCCCTATGACAGGCTCATTATCCACCCTCCCTATGACAGGCTCATTATCCACCCTCCCTATGACAGGCTCATTATCCACCCTCCTTATGACAGGCTCATTATCCACCCTCCTTATGACAGGCTCATTATCCACCCTCTCTATGACAGGCTCATTATCCACCTTCCCTATGACAGGCTCATTATCAACCCTCTCTATGACAGGCTCATTATCCACCCTCCCTATGACAGGCTCATTATCCACCCTCCCTATGACAGGCTCATTATCCACCCTCCCTATGACAGGCTCATTATCCACCCTCCCTATGACAGGCTCATTATCCACCCTCCCTATGACAGGCTCATTATCCACCCTCTCTATGACAGGCTCATTATCCACCCTCCCTATGACAGGCTCATTATCCACCCTCCTTATGACAGGCTCATTATCCACCCTCCTTATGACAGGCTCATTATCCACCCTCTCTATGACAGGCTCATTATCCACCTTCCCTATGACAGGCTCATTATCCACCCTCTCTATGACAGGCTCATTATCCACCCTCCCTATGACAGGCTCATTATCCACCCTCCCTATGACAGGCTCATTATCCACCCTCCCTATGACAGGCTCATTATCCACCCTCTCTATGACAGGCTCATTATCCACCTTCCCTATGACAGGCTCATTATCCACCCTCCCTATGACAGGCTCATTATCCACCCTCCCTATGACAGGCTCATTATCCACCCTCTCTATGACAGGCTCATTATCCACCTTCCCTATGACAGGCTCATTATCCACCTTCCCTATGACAGGCTCATTATCCACCCTCTCTATGACAGGCTCATTATCCACCCTCCCTATGACAGGTTCATTATCCACCCTCCTTATGACAGGCTCATTATCCACCCTCTCTATGACAGGTTCATTATCCACCCTCCTTATGACAGGCTCATTATCCACCCTCCCTATGACAGGCTCATTATCCACCCTCCCTATGACAGGCTCATTATCCACCCTCCCTATGAGAGGCTCATTATCCACCCTCCCTATGACAGGCTCATTATTCACCCTCTCTATGACAGGCTCATTATCCACCCTCTCTATGACAGGCTCATTATCCACCCTCCCTATGAGAGGCTCATTATCCACCCTCCCTATGACAGGCTCATTATCCACCCTCCCTATGACAGGCTCATTATCCACCCTCCCTATGACAGGCTCATTATCCACCCTCCCTATGAGAGGCTCATTATCCACCCTCCCTATGACAGGCTCATTATCCACCCTCTCTATGACAGGCTCATTATCCACCCTCCCTATGACAGGCTCATTATCCACCCTCCCTATGACAGGCTCATTATCCACCCTCTCTATGACAGGCTCATTATCCACCCTCCCTATGACAGGCTCATTATCCACCCTCCCTATGAGAGGCTCATTATCCACCCTCCCTATGACATGCTCATTATCCACCCTCTCTATGACAGGCTCATTATCCACCCTCCCTATGACAGGTTCATTATCCACCCTCCTTATGACAGGCTCATTATCCACCCTCCCTATGACAGGCTCATTATCCACCCTCCCTATGACAGGCTCATTATCCACCCTCCCTATGACAGGCTCGTTATCCACCCTCCCTATGACAGGCTCATTATCCACCCTCCCTATGACAGGCTCATTATCCACCCTCTCTATGACAGGCTCATTATCCACCTTCCCTATGACAGGCTCATTATCCACCCTCTCTATGACAGGCTCATTATCCACCCTCCCTATGAGAGGCTCATTATCCACCCTCCCTATGACAGGCTCATTATCCACCCTCTCTATGACAGGCTCATTATCCACCCTCCCATGACAGGCTCATTATCCACCCTCCCTATGAGAGGCTCATTATCCACCCTCCCTATGACAGGCTCATTATCCACCCTCTCTATGACAGGCTCATTATCCACCCTCCCTATGACAGGCTCATTATCCACCCTCCTTCCCAAAGCCTGGATGGAATGAGAGAGCCAAGCCTATGGGTTCGTAGCTTCAACCCCGCAGCACACACACACACACACACACACACACACACACACACACACACACACACACACACACACACACACACACACACACACACACACACACACACACACACACACCAATTGATTAATGGACTGCTGAATGTATACATTTTTTCTCTTGCTTTGTTTGATCTTTTCCATATTATGTCTATCTCTGATAAGATACCCAGGAAAGGGCTGAAAATAGCTCATATTAATACATGTAGCCTTAGAAATAAGGTTCACGAAATCAATAACTTACTAATATCAGATAACAATATATGAGCCATTTCTGAGACTCACTTAGATAATTCATTTGATGATACAGCAGTAGCAATACAAGGATATAGCATCTATAGAAGAGACACATGGGGGAGGTGTTGCTCTATATATTCAGAGCCATATCCCTGTAATGCTTAGAGAAGATCTCATGTCAAGTGCTATTGAAGTGTTGTGGTCGCAGGTTCACTTGGCACATCTAAAGCCTTTTCTTTTGGGGTGTTGCTATAGGCCACCAAGTGCTAACAGTCAGTATCTCAATAATATGTGTGAAATGCTTGATAGTGTATGTGATGTAAACAGAGAGGTCTACTTTCTTGTGGACCTGAATATTGATTGGTTTTCATCAAGCTGTCCGCTCAAGAGGAAGCTTCTCACTGTAACCAGTGCCTGTAATCTGGTCCAGGTTATTAATCAACCTACCAGGGTGTTTACAAACACCACAGGAACAAATGGTGTATAAGAGATACATTTACATTTACATTTTAGTCATTTAGCAGACGCTCTTATCCAGAGCGACTTACAGTAGTGAATACATACATTTCATTTCATGCATTTTGTACTGGCCCCCCGTGGGAAACGAACCCACAACCCTGGCGTTGCACACACCATGCTCTACCAACTGAGCCACAGGGAAGACCATGCGGAAGACACATTTCAGTTGAAGGTATTCAGTTGTACAACTGACTAGGTATCCCCTTTCCCTTTCCAGCATTGGGGAACATCCGGCGCCTCGTTGTGCACGTTGCATCTATTTCTATGGGCACAAGCACTGTTCATGACACAAACTGTTCACACCCCTCTTGTTGGTGGAGAGAATCTTTCAGGGTTAAAGCTTATTTCCTGCAATTCTGCACATTTTGTCTTGGGGTGAAAAGAACATTTTGCAGTTTTAAAGCTCATTTTCTTGCAATTGATTGACAGGGGATTGACCTCTATGAGATCATACAAAATATTTTTCGGTGACTCTTATGTGGATGATGTTAAAAATCTTTGTTGGTATGATGTGATTAATAGAGGATCTAGACGCTGCACTTGATGAATTTATGAAATTGCTTCTTCCAATTTTTGATAAACATGTTAAGAAACTGACTGTTAGAACTGTTAAGGCTCCATGGATTGATGAGGAATTGAAAAACTGTAAGGTTGAAAGAGATGGGGGAAAGGAATGGCTAATATGTCTGGCTGCACATCTGACTGGCTGACTTACTGCAAATTAAGAAATGATGTGACTAAACTCATCAACAAAAAATAAGAAACTGTATTATGAAGCCAAGATCAATTATATAAAGAATGAAGGAAAACAACTTGAGTACTTTAAATGAAATTATGGGCAGAAAGACAAATTCCATTCATCACAAAACCATTTGATGTTGGCAATCATTTTAATGATTACTTCATTGGCAAAGTGGGCAGACTTAGGCAGGAAATGACAACAACGAATAGAGAGCCATCGTATTCATGCATAAAAAACAAATAATGAAAGAAAAGCATTGCAAGTTTGAATTTTGTAAAGTTAGTGTGGGAGAGATGGAAAAATTATTGTTAATGATAAAAAATGACCAACCTCCTGGCATCGACAACTTAGATGGAAAGCTACTGAGGATGGTACCTGACTCTATAGCCACTCTTATCTGTCATATCTTTAATCTGAGTCTAGAGTAATGTCTTTGTCCTCAGGCCTGGAGGGAAGCCAAAGTCATTCCGCTACCCAAGAGTGGTAAAGCAGCATTTACTGGTTCTAACAGCAGACCTATCAGCTTGCTGCAAGCTCTTACCAAACTGTTGGAAAAAATTGTGTTTCACCAAATGCAACGCTATTTCTCTGTAAACAAATTAACAACAGACTTTCAGCATGCTTATAGAGAAGGGCACTCAACATGTACTGTACTGACACAAATGACTGATGATTGGTTGAAATAAATTAATAATAAGAAGATTGTGGGAGCTGTACTGTTAGATTTCAGTGCAGCCATTGATATTATTGACCATAACCTGTTGTTGAGAAAACGTATGTGTTATGGCTTTTCAACCTCTGCCATATCGTGCATTTAGAGCTATCTATCTAATATAACTCAAAAGGGTTTTCTTTAATGGAAGCTTCTCTAATGTCAAACATGTAAAGTGTGGTGTACCGCAGGGCAGCTCTCTAGGCCCTCTACTCTTTTCTATTTTTAGCAATGACCTTCCACTGGCATTAAAAAAAGCACGTGTGTCCATGTATTCTGATAATTCAACCATATGCGCATCAGCAACCACAGCTAATGAAGTCACTGAACCCCTTAACAAAGAGTTGCAGTCTGTTTTGGAATGTTTGGCCAGTAATAAACTGGTCATGAACATCTCTAAAACTAAGAGCATTGTATTTGGTACAAATCCTTCCCTAAGTTCTAGACCTCAGCTGAATCTGGTAATGAATGGTATGGCTGTTGACCAAGTTGAGGAGACTAAATTACTTGCCCTTACCTTAGACTGTAAACGGTCATGGTCAACACAAATAGATTCAATGGTTGTAAAGATGGGGAGAGGTCTGTCCATAATAAAGAGATGCTCTGCTTTTTTGACACCACATTCCAAAAAGCAAGTCTTGTAGGCTCTAGTTTTGTCTTATCTTGATTATTGTCCAGTCGTGTGGTCGAGTTCTGTAAGAAAATACCTAGTTAATCTGCAGCTGGACCAGAACAGAGCGGCACGTCTTGCTCTTCATTGTAATCAGAGGGCTGATATAAATACTATGCATGCCAGTCTCTTTTGGCATAGTCAACTTACACACAGCTCTGACACATACACTTACCCCACCAGACATGCCACCAGGGGTCTTTTCACAGTCCCCAAATCCAGAACAAATTCAAGAAAGCGTACAGTATTATGTAGAGCCATTACTGCATGGAACTCCCTCCCATCTCATATTGCTCAAGTGAACAGCAAACCTGGTTTCAAAAAACAGGTAAAGCTACACCTCACGCCTCTCCCCTATTTGACCTAGATAGTTTGTGTGTATGTAATGATATGTAGGCTACGTGTGCCTTTTAAATTCATGTAGTTCTGTCCTTCAGCTGTTCTTGTCTATTAATGTTCTGTATTATGTCATGTTTCATGTTCTGTGTGGACCCCAGGAAGAGTAGCTGCTGCTTTTGCAACAGCTAATGGGGATCTTAATAAAATACCAAATACCAAAGAGGAGAGGTTAGGTAAAATAGGATTTTGAATGGGAATCAATTGTTTGGTCCCCACAACGATAGTAAAATAAACGTGTGAGTGTGTGTTCTCGCGCGCATGGGTGTTTAAACTTACCCTGGGTCCTGTTTTTTCCATATAGCCCTCCTTCAGAAAGTTGCGGGTCAATTTGGGCATCAGCTGAAAAATATGATTAAATACAGAGTGATATTGTGTGTGTACTTGTATGCGTCCGTGTGTGTGTGTGTGTGTGTGTGTGTGTACTCACCTCTGCATCATTAGCCCCTGGGAAGGCCACCTTTAGATAGTGGAGCTGGATGGCCCTTATAGAGTTGAACCAGTCTACTATCTCCTGATGGAGGGATGGAGAGAAAGAGAAATAGAGAGAGGAAGGAGTGAGCTACTTTGCTGAATTGATCCATACACATCCATATACAGTGACAGACACACCCCCACACAGCTACCTTGCCGTTGTCGTGGTAGAGGAAGATGTTTCTGGTGCTGTAGTCTTTCAGGTAGGTGATCTGTAGTCCGTTGGGGTTACCTATCTTCTCTGGCTGGAAGGCTGCGTTGATAGAGTCCACCTTGATCACCGCTTTAGGCTCCTTGGCCTGGAGAGACGGGAGGGACAGAGAGAGTTAGGGGTGGTGGAGGGAGAGAGAGTTATAGTAGGGGTGTAGAGAGGGAGGGGAGACAGTTAGGGGTGGAGAGAGGGGAGGGAGAGTTAGGGATGGTTAGAGGGGAGGGAGAGAGAGAGTTAGGGGTGGAGAGAGGGGAGGGAGAGTTAGGGATGGTTAGAGGGGAGGGAGAGAGAGAGTTAGGGGTGGAGAGAGGGGAGGGAGAGAGTTAGGGGTGGAGAGAGGGGAGGGAGAGAGAGAGTTAGGAGTGGTGAGAGGGGAGGGAGAGAGAGAGTTAGGGGTGGTGAGAGGGGAGGGAAAGAGATAGTTATGGGGGTGAGAGGGGAGGGAGAGAGAGAGTTAGGGGGGTGAGAGGGGGAGGAGTTAGAGAGTTAGGGGTGGAGAGAGGGGAGGGAAAGAGATAGTTATGGGGGTGAGAGGGGAGGGAGAGAGAGAGTTAGGGGGGTGAGAGGGGGAGGAGTTAGAGAGTTAGGGGTGGAGAGAGGGGAGGGAGAGTTAGGGATGGTGAGAGGGGGATGAAAAGAGGAGAACAGAGGGGTGGTGGAGGGACGTTGGAGGGTAGGGTGGCAGGTAAGGTGTGGATGGGTGGCTGAAGGGGGAGTGGAGGTAAGGGGGAGAGAGGGGTAGGGTGCACCCGGAATCTCTCCTGGAGGGTTGTCTACCCGTGGTCTAGGTTTTAGGTGGAGGAGCTGCACATCTTTGTTGACACAAGCACTGCCTTTGTATATTATGAATAATACTTTGCCAACAGTAGTTACTGTATATGCCAAGGACTCATTGGGGGGTTGAATTAGCACTTTAGAAGGAGAACAAATGGGCTACAACAGCTTAAGTGGAACGAATACAAGAGTAACTTAGACAAGTTGGCTTAATCCCCTTTCAAATCCCCAGGAGGCATACCTGGACATCTGATAGACTTCAGGACTCTCCAAGTGCAACCCAATTGGAAGGTTTCCATGAGAACTACAACTAAACACTTCCTCGGCTGACTGTGTAAGTAGGCATTGCCTTCCCCCAGGCACTCGACTCGACTCACAGTAGCACCCACACTGCATCTCACTCACTCACTCTCACTCACTCACTCACTCACTCACTCACTCACTCACTCACTCACTCACTCACTCACTCACTCACTCACTCACTCACTCACTCACTCACTCACTCACTCACTCACTCTCAATCCCCTTTCACTGTTGTAAAATGCAAAGTGAAATACTTTCTGGAAGCCAAAAGAGTTAGGTATTAGACACAAAGTTACTTAACAAAGTTTAATGTGACAACTGCAGTACTTAGCACAGGATTTGTCTCTAATAGGTTTAATACTGTTAAACTGAGACAGAGTTGGCAGGTTTTGGTAGCAGAGACACACGGGGGGGGGGGGGGGGGTGGGGGGGTTGTCTGAACTTGCTGTATTGTAACGTGGCAGGCCTTCCTGTGACTCAGTGGTTAGGAAGGTGTGTGTGTTGTGTGTCCTACAGGGTAGGGCAGGCTGCAGAACAGTATCAAAGCTAAAACAGTTTTTCTCAGTATTTGTATGATTATAACAGTGCATTCAGAAAGTATTCAGACCCCTTGACTTTTTCCACATTTTGTTACGTTATAGCCTCATTCTAAAAAGGATTCAATTACTTTTTCCCCTTATCAATCTACACACAATACCCCAAAATGACAAAGCAAAAACTGTTTTTTATACATGTTTGCAAATGTATAAGAAAAATCAAACAATATAACACATTTACATAAGTATTCAGACCCTTTACTCAGTACTTTGTTGAAGCACCTTTGGCAGCGATTACAGCCTTGAGTCTTCTTGGGTATGACGCTACAAGTTTGGCACACCTGTATTTGAGGAGTTTCTCCTATTCTTCTCTGCAGATCCTCTCAAGCTCTGTCAGGTTGGATGGTAAGTGTCGCTGCACAGATCTCAACAGAGATGTTAGATCGGGTTCATGTCCGGGCTCTGGCTGGGCCACTCAAGGACATTCAGAGACCTGTCCCGAAGCCACACCTACGTTGTCTTGGCTGTGTGCTTTGGGGTTGTTGTCCTGTTGGAAGGTGAACCTTCATCCCAGTCTGAGGTCCTGAGCCCCATGGAGCAGGTTTTCATCAAGGATCTCTCTGTACTTTGCTCCGTTCATCTTTCCCTCGATCCTGACTAGTCTCCCAGTCCCTGCCGCTGAAAAACATCCCCACAGCATAATGCTGCCACCAACATGCTTCACCGCAGGTTTCCTCCAGATGTGACGCTTGGCATTCAGACCAGAGCATCTTGTTTCTCAGGGTCTGAGTCCTTTAGGTGCCTTTTGGCAAACTCCAAGCGGGCTGTCATGTGCCTTTTACTGAGGAGTAGCTTCCATCTGGCCACTCCACCACAAAGGCCTGATTGGTGGAGTGCTGCAGAGATGGTAGTCCTTCTGGAAGATTCTCCCATCTTCACAGAGGAACTCATCAGATTCTTGGTTACCTCCCTGACCAAGGCCCTTCTCCCCAGATTGTTCAGTTTGGCTGGGCGGCCAGGTCTAGGAAGAGTCTTGGTGGTTCCAAACTTCTTCCATTGAAGAATTATAGAGGCCACTGTGTTCTTGGGGACCTTCAATGCTGCAGAAATGTTTTGGTACCCTTCCCCAGTTCTGTGCCTCGACACAATCCTGTCTCGGAGCTCTAAGGACAATTCTTTTGACCTCATAGCTTGGTTTTTGCTCTGACATGCACTGTCAACTGTGGGACCATAAATAGACAGGTGTGTGCCTTTCCAAATCATGTCAGATCAATTGAATTTACCACAGGTGGACTCCAATCAAGATGTAGAAACACTTCAAGAAACAGATGCACCTGAGTATCATAGCAAGTATCATAGTCAGACTTACATCATACTTGGTGAAGTATTTCAGTGTCCCCTCTCTTTCTGAGAGAACGAATCGTCGGTTGAGGAACTGGCCGTTGTCCCGCCCCCTTTTCATCAACATTCCATCCCTCGTTCCTGTCAGTGACACAGTGACAAGCTTCTCATCAGTGCATATCTGTGTGTGTGTGTGTATGTGAGCATGAGTGTGTGATGCGTTGTGTGTGTGTGTGTTTGTGTGTGTGTGTGTGTCCTCACCCTCCTCATAGGTCCATTTCTTCCCTTCCCCTGAAAACTCTTTCCTCTCGTACTTCGCTCTGATCCACTGCTCCCTCAGGACCCTGGACACACACACACACACACACACACACACACACACACACAAAATCCCCAGACAACCAAACTACATGAAAGCTCTACACACAAAACGTATACTAACTAATTATGGTCATTGTGAGAACAGCAGAACAGAGTGTTACAGTGAGTGTTACAGTGAGTGTTACAGTGAGTGTTACATTTGAGCATTTGTGAGGACAGATACTCTCTGTAGGCCAGGTGTAGAACAGATACTCTCTGTAGACCAGGTATAGAACAGATACTCTCTGTAGACCAGGTATAGAACAGATACTCTCTGTAGGCCAGGTATAGAACAGATACTCTCTGTAGGCCAGGTATAGAACAGATACTCTCTGTAGGCCAGGTATAGAACAGATACTCTCTGTGGGCCAGGTATAGAACAGATACTCTCTGGAGACCAGGTATAGAACAGATACTCTCTGTAGGCCAGGTATAGAACAGATACTCTCTGTAGGCCAGGTATAGAACAGATACTCTCTGTAGACCAGGTATAGAACAGATACTCTCTGTAGGCCAGGTATAGAACAGATACTCTCTGTAGACCAGGTATAGAACAGATACTCTCTGTAGGCCAGGTATAGAACAGATACTCTCTGTAGGCCAGGTATAGAACAGATACTCTCTGAAGGCCAGGTATAGGACAAATACTCTCTGTAGGCCAGGAGTAGAACAGATACTCTCTGTAGACCAGGTGTAGAACAGATACTCTCGGTAGGCCAGGTGTTGAACAGATACTCTCCGTAGGCCAGGTGTAGAACAGATACTCTCCGTAGGCCAGGTATAGAACAGATACTCTCTGTAGGCCAGGTATAGAACAGATACTCTCTGTAGGCCAGGTATAGAACAGATACTCTCTGTAGGCCAGGTATAGAACAGCTACTCTCTGTAGACCAGGTATAGAACAGATACTCTGTAGGCCAGGTATAGAACAGATACTCTCTGTAGGCCAGGTATAGAACAGATACTCTCTGTAGGCCAGGTGTTGGACAGATACTCTCTGTAGGCCAGGTGTTGGACAGATACTCTCTGTAGGCCAGGTATAGAACAGATACTCTCTGTAGGCCAGGTATATCACAGATACTCTCTGTAGGCCAGGTGTTGGACAGATACTCTCTGTAGGCCAGGTGTTGGACAGATACTGTCTGTAGGCCAGCTGTAGAACAGATACTCTCTGTAGGCCAGGTATAGAACAGATACTCTCTGTAGGCCAGGTATAGAACAGATACTCTCTGTAGGCCAGGAATAGAACAGATACTCTCTGTAGGCCAGGTGTAGAACAGATACTCTCTGTAGGCCAGGTATAGAACAGATCCTCTCTGTAGACCAGGTGTTGGACAGATACTCTCTGTAGGCCAGGTATAGGACAGATACTCTCTGTAGGCCAGGTATAGAACAGATACTCTCTGTAGGCCAGGAATAGAACAGATACTCTCTGTAGGCCAGGTATAGAACAGATACTCTCTGTAGGCCAGGTATAGAACAGATACTCTCTGTAGGCCAGGAATAGAACAGATACTCTCTGTAAGGCCAGGTATAGAACAGATACTCTCTGTAGGCCAGGTATAGAACAGATACTCTCTGTAAGGCCAGGTGTAGAACAGATACTCTCTGTAGGCCAGGTATAGAACAGATACTCTCTGTAGGCCAGGTATAGAACAGATACTCTCTGTAGGCCAGGTATAGAACAGATACTCTCTGTAGGCCAGGTATAGAACAGATACTCTCTGTAGGCCAGGTATAGAACAGATACTCTCTGTAGGCCAGGTATAGAACAGATACTCTCTGTAGGCCAGGTATAGAACAGATACTCTCTGTAGACCAGGTATAGAACAGATACTCTCTGTAGGCCAGGTATAGAACAGATACTCTCTGTAAGGCCAGGTGTAGAACAGTGGTAACTAAGCTTAGGTCTGAGCTCTACACCTGTTTCTCTGCGGAGCTGCTATAAACACAGTGATCATGTGAATAGTGTGGTGTGTGTGTGCTGTGTGTAGAGAGAGAGGGAGAGAGAGAGAGAGAGAGAGAGAGAGAGTGTGTCTGTATGCATGGATGTCTGTGTGAGTCCTTCCTAAGAGCTGCCTAATTGTCCCCTTCCAGCGTACAGAGATACAGGGGCTTCTATAAACCTCTGAACTGAGAGTGAGAGGGATGGAGGGAAGAGAGGGAGAGGGATGGAGGGAAGAGAGGGAGAGGGATGTAGGGAAGAGAAGGAGAGGGATGTAGGGAAGAGAGGGAGAGGGATGTAGGGAAGAGAGGGAGAGGGATGGAGGGAAGAGAAGGAGAGGGATGTAGGGAAGAGAGGGAGAGGGATGTAGGGAAGAGAGGGAGAGAGGGATGGAGGGAAGAGAGAGAGAGGGATGGAGGGAAGACAGGGAGCGAGGGATGGAGGGAAGAGAGAGCGAGAGGGATGGAGGGAAGAGAGAGCGAGAGGGATGGAGGGAAGAGAGTGAGAGAGGGATGGAGGGAAGAGAGGGAGAGAGGGATGGAGGGAAGAGAGGGAGAGAGGGATGTAAGGAAGAGAGGGAGAGGGATGTAGGGAAGAGAGGGAGAGAGGGATGGAGGGAAGAGAGAGCGAGAGGGATGGAGGGAAGAGAGAGAGAGGGATGGAGGGAAGAGAGAGCGAGAGGGATGAGGGAAGAGAGAGAGAGAGAGAGAGGGATGGAGGGAAGAGAGGGAGAGAGGATGGAGGGAAGAGAGGGATGGAGGGAAGAGAGCGAGAGTAATGGAGGGAAGAGAGAGAGAGGGATGGAGGGAAGAGAGAGAGAGGGATGGAGGGAAGAGAGAGCGAGAGGGATGGAGGGAAGAGAGAGCGAGAGGGATGGAGGGAAGAGAGAGCGAGAGGGATGGAGGGAAGAGAGTGAGAGAGGGATGGAGGGAAGAGAGAGAGAGAGAGAGAGGGATGGAGGGAAGAGAGGGAGAGAGGATGGAGGGAAGAGAGGGATGGAGGGAAGAGAGCGAGAGTAATGGAGGGAAGAGAGAGAGAGGGATGGAGGGAAGAGAGAGAGAGGGATGGAGGGAAGAGAGCGAGAGTAATGGAGGGAAGAGAGAGAGAGGGATGGAGGGAAGAGAGAGAGAGGGATGGAGGGAAGAGAGAGCGAGAGGGATGGAGGGAAGAGAGAGCGAGAGGGATGGAGGGAAGAGAGAGCGAGAGGGATGGAGGGAAGAGAGTGAGAGAGGGATGTAGGAGAGGGAGAGGGATGTAGGGAAGAGAAGGAGAGGGATGGAGGGAAGAGAGGGAGAGGGATGTAGGGAAGAGAAGGAGAGGGATGGAGGGATGGAGGGAAGAGAGGGAGAGAGGATGGAGGGAAGAGAGGGATGGAGGGAAGAGAGAGAGAGAGAGAGAGGGATGGAGGGAAGAGAGGGAGAGAGGATGGAGGGGAGAGAGGATGGAGGGAAGAGAGGGATGGAGGGAAGAGAGCGGGAGGGATGGAGGGAAGAGAGAGAGAGGGATGGAGGGAAAAGAGGGAGAGGGATGGAGGGAAGAGAGAGAGAGGGATGGAGGGAAGAGAGAGAGAGAGAGAGGGATGGAGGGAAGAGAGAGAGAGAGAGAGGGATGGAGGGAAGAGAGGGAGAGAGGGATGGAGGGAAGAGAGAGTGAGAGGGATGGAGGGAAGAGGGAGAGAGGGATGGAGGGAAGAGGGAGAGAGGGATGGAGGGAAGAGGGAGAGAGGGATGGAGGGAAGAGGGAGAGAGGGATGGAGGGAAGAGAGTGAGAGAGATGGAGGGAAGAGAGAGAGAGGGATGGAGGGAAGAGAGAGAGAGGGATGGAGGGAAGAGAGAGAGAGAGGGATGGAGGGAGGGAAGAGAGAGAGAGAGGGATGGAGAGAGAGAGGGATGGAGGGAAGAGAGAGAGAGAGGGATGGAGGGAAGAGAGAGAGAGAGGGATGGAGGGAAGAGAGAGAGAGAGGGATGAGGGAAGAGAGAGGGATGGAGGGAAGAGAGAGAGAGGGATGGAGGGAAGAGAGAGGGATTGAGTGAACAGAGAGAGAGGGATGGAGGGAAGAGAGAGCGAGGGATGGAGGGAAGAGAGAGAGAGGGATGGAGGGAAGAGAGAGAGAGAGAGGGATGGAGGGAAGAGAGAGAGAGAGGGATGGAGGGAAGAGAGAGAGAGAGAGGGATGGAGGGAAGAGAGAGAGGGATGGAGGGAAGAGAGAAAGAGAGAGGGATGGAGGGAAGAGAGAGAGAGAGAGGGATGGAGGGAAGAGGGAGAGAGAGGGATGGAGGGAGGAGCGAGAGGGATGGAGGGATGGAGACAGCAGTAGGAGACAGGAGTACAACAGGGTCAGTCCTTAACCCTCCCTTTCTCCCTCCCTCCCTCCCTTACAGCGCTCTCTCTCGGAGCTTGCTCTCTTATACCCCCTCCCATGGGACTGATTCTACATGAAATAACTGTTTATTTCAGACATTTTAAAAGGTTCTGAGGATGTCGATATATATGCCTTCCTCAGTGCTCACCAAAACAACACCACTGGGCCTGACCTCACGAGGCTCAGAGTCAGAGAACACTACTGATACCACTGTACCACGGCACTGGGCCTGACCTCACGAGGCTCAGAGTCAGAGAACACTACTGATACCACTGTACACGGCACTGGGCCTGACCTCACGAGGCTCAGAGTCAGAGAACACTACTGATACCACTGTACCACGGCACTGGGCCTGACCTCACGAGGCTCAGAGTCAGAGAACACTACTGATACCACTGTACACGGCACTGGGCCTGACCTCACGAGGCTCAGAGTCAGAGAACACTACTGATACCACTGTACCACGGCACTGGGCCTGACCTCACGAGGCTCAGAGTCAGAGAACACTACTGATACCACTGTACCACGGCACCGGGCCTGACCTCACGAGGCTCAGAGTCAGAGAACACTACTGATACCACTGTACACGGCACTGGGCCTGACCTCACGAGGCTCAGAGTCAGAGAACACTACTGATACCACTGTACCACGGCACTGGGCCTGACCTCACGAGGCTCAGAGTCAGAGAACACTACTGATACCACTGTACCACGGCACTGGGCCTGACCTCACGAGGCTCAGAGTCAGAGAACACTACTGATACCACTGTACCACGGCACTGGGCCTGACCTCACGAGGCTCAGAGTCAGAGAACAGGAAAATGTGAAGTGTTCATTAACATTAGAGCTGGGATCAGTGTACAGCTTCAGAGACAAAGAGAAGCACTCTCCCTCTTTCTCTCTCTCACTCTCTCCTCCCTCCCTCCATCTCTTCAGACACAACCTTCCATGTCAAGTACAGCAATCAGACAGACTACATAATAACCAGATGGGAGGTGTGTGCGTTTATGCATGTATGTGTGTGTGTGTGTGTGTGTGTGTGTGTGTGTGTGTGTGTGTGTGTGTGTGTGTGTGTGTGTGTGTGTGTGTGTGTGTGTGTGTGTGTGTGTGTGTGCTTGTGTGTGTGCGCGCTTGTGTGGGTGTGTGTCCATGCTGCTGTCTGATGACTGCTGGGAAGCCCAGAGAGCTGATGAAAGGATTAGCGCTGCTGATTACGAGACGCAGACGAGACGACAGTGAGACGAAACTGACGAGACAAGCCATCGGTCCTAGCGGGAGATAAACACTTGACAGTAACAACCGACTACATGCATTCAAACAAACCATCAAACACACAGAAAACACCAGGTATCTCTGACACTCATTAAAACACGACATAAGGATTCATGATAGTCCCAAGATTACCTGCCACATAACAGCAGAGAATGTTTTCTGTCTAAAACCCTGGCGAAAGGGGCCAAAACACAAAACACACTGAGACGGTTGTTATCTCACTATTTCTGTCACGCTGGTATGAATGATTCGGGAGACAGGCGCAGGAATGATTCAGACACCGTTGCCCTAGAGCACACAAAAAACGATCCATACCTCGGCCTAAACATCAGAGCCACAGGTAACTTCCACAAAGCTGTGAACGATCTGAGAGACAAGGCAAGAAGAGTCTTCTATGCCATCAAAAGGAACATAAACTTCGACATACCAATTAAGATCTGGCTAAAAAATACTTGAATCAGTTATAGAACCCATTGCACTTTATGGTTGTGAAGTCTGGGGTCCGCTCACCAACTAAGAATTCACAAAATGGGACAATCACCAAATTGAGACTCTGCATGCTGAATTCTGCAACAATATTCTCAGTGTACAAAGTCATCACCTACAGAGAGATGAACCTGGAGAAGACTCCCCTAAGCAAGCTGGTCCTGGGGCTCTGTTCACAAACACAACAGAACCCACAGAGCCCCAGGACAGCAACGCAATTAGACCCAACCAAATCATGAGAAAACAAAAAGATAATTACTTGACACATTGGCAAGAATTTACAAAAAACAGAGCAAACTAGAATGCTATTTGGCCCTAAACAGAGAGTACACAGTGGCAGAATACCTGATTACTGTGACTGACCCAAAATTAAGGTAAGCTTTGACTATGTACAGACTCAGTGAGCATAGCCTTGCTATTGAGAAAGGCCGCCGTAGGCAGACCTGGCTCTCAAGAGAAGACAGGCTATGTGCACACTGCCCACACGATGAGGTGGAAACTGAGCTGCACTTCCTAACCTCCTGCCAAATGTATGACCATATTAGAGACACATATTTCCCTCAGATTACACAGACCCACAAAGAATTAGAAAACAAATCCAATTTTGATAAACTCCCATATCTACTGGGTGAAATACCACAGTGTTCCATCACAACAGCAAGATTTCTGACCTGTTGCCACAAGAAAAGGTCAACCAGTGAAGAACAAACACCATTGTAAATACAACCCATATTTATGTTTAGTTATTTACCCTTTTGTACTTTAACTATTTGCACATCGTTACAACACTGTATATAGACATAATATGACATATGAAATGTCCTTATTTTGGAACTTCTGTGAGTGTAATGTTTACAGTACATTTTTGATGGTTTATTTCACTTTTATTTATTATCTATTTCACTTGCTTTGGCAATATAAACATTTGTTTCCCATGCCAATAAAGCCCTTAAATTGAATTGAGAGAGAGAGAGAGAGAGAGAGAGAGAGAGAGAGAGGAAATAATGACCAAGGAAACCTATCCTATAACTAGTCTAAAACACATGACTGAAACTCAATGATTCCTCCTCCTACACATCAAACAGGAAATCAACGTCATCCTAATGTCTTTCTAATGGATTGATCATGATAGAGAATAGACAGTGTGTGTGTGTGTGTGTGTGTGTGTGTGTGTTCCTTTCAGTATCCTGCCTTAGCCAGCGCCTCTTTGCCATGAGTCCCCAAAAATATCCCCCTCATCACAATGTCATTATTACAATGGTCACGTTGCCATGGTCACCACACACACACACCACACATGCACAGACACACTTACTGGCAGTCTTTGTGGGTAGGTTTGTAGTAGTAGACAGGAACAACCGCCTCATATTTCTGCTTCATCATTTCGTTCCCATTCTCCGCCATGAACTGTAACACACACACACACACACACACACACACACACACACACACACACACACACACACACACACACACACACACACACACACACACACCCCCCCCCCCCCCGCAAAGAAAGAGAGAAGTTGAGAGAGAACAAACGGGCGGATGAGTCATGATTGCATGTGTCATACCGTGTATTAGCTAGACACAGACAATTCCTTCCAGTGTTTGAGTGGATTGTTTTGAATGTGATATATGCAGCATAACCATTCATTTTCTACAGGATAATGTCCTATTCTTCAGACAGAGGATGGATGGAACAAAGCCTGTCTGAAATCATTTCATATTCATATCAAGTTCATCACTGAGTTATGGCTCAGTCATAAATGACTATGTATAGTCATGGATTCAGACCTGGGTTCAAATACTATTTAAAATCTTTCAAGTGCTTTGAGCGTCGGCTCTAGTCTGCCTGGAGTGACAGATGGGCGGGGTTTGCCATTTTGGGACTACTCTATCTGTCTGTTAAGCCAGGCAAGCTCAATCAAGCACAGATAAAGCATTTGAAATGATTTAAAATAGTACTGAACCCAGAGCCGATTGGATTTGAAGAAATGTATGTTTGCGAATATTCCGTTTTGGGGGATTTTGGTGAGCAGCTCACCTTTACTTCCTGGTCTTCCCAGCGGGAGAGGCCGAGGGATTTGACCTTCATTCCGATGTCGGGAATATTCCTGTGGATCCCGGAACACTGAACACAGATGAACACTCCTAAGGAACAGGAGCCCCAACTAGGATCTGATGGAGGGATGGATGGAGAGAGAGAGAGAGAGAGAGAGAGAGAGAGGAAGAGGAAGAACAGAGAACAACAGAGAGAGGTATGTGGTTTCATTGGGAGTTTGTGGTAATAGATCAAATGGAATACCTTTAGAAAAATCGACATTTCACATAGAGAACATTGGAATGCTTGCTTTGACCTTTGTCCTCTTGAGCAAGGAGCAGATTCTCTGTAAAGATCCAATGATAAGGTGTATAGGATGGACAACAACATACCACACTACAACTCAGTACAAAGTGCTGGTCCACATACCTTCAGAGCAGATATGAAGGCAGTCAGGGAAGAGAAACCTTCATCTTTCTACTGAATGTCTCCCATCTCCCTCGATTGGCTCATACCTGTGTTTACTTTAGCTTGACCACACCTATCTTATCTACCTGACACAGCCTGGTGCAGGGCCAGCTACCAACCCACGGAGTGTGTGTGTATCTTAACCTACTACACCGTTTTATCCCCACAGACAAAGTCAGCGTAGGCCACAGAAACACTGTGTTGGTCTACATTGCGGTAGGCCTTGACCTATAGGTCTGTTCTGTTGGAAATAATCCGGTAGCCTACAGTAGTGTTAACCTACACAATGTCTTACTGCTGTTCCCTTTCATATCCTACTTTGTTTCATTGTGATAATCACATGATGATATCTGGAGCGCTGAGTAGGCCTGTTTCACATCTAGATGTGCCTTAATAACCAGCACGCATTTCAGACTGTGGGGGAATCAAATACAAAAAGATTTGAATGTGTCACGTCCTGACCAGCAGAGGGTGTAATGGTGTTAGTTTTGGTCAGGATGTGGCAGGGGTTTTGTGTGTGTGAATGGTTGTGTTGGTGATTGGGACTCCCAATTGAAGGCAGGTGTGTTGAGTTGCCTTTGATTGGGAGTCCTATATAGGAGTGTGTGTTTTTCTTTGGGGTTGTGGGTAGTTGTTTGTGAGCACTGCGTTTGTGAGCCTGCTACACTGTTGCCGTCGTGAGTTTTGTTTATTGTTTTGCCTGTGGATGCTTTACTTAAGTTTATTAAAAGAAACTATGAGTATCCACATTCCCACTGCGCCTTGGTCCATTCTTGACGACGGTTGTTACAGAATGCTACTTAAAAATGCATGTTATTGCCCCGTGTATTGGGACCTTTAGGTACTAAACTGGCCTATTCCCCATACATAAATTACATTTTATGAGTGACTTGGCAGATGCCAATATTAACGTGTGAGTGTAGTCAGTGCATGTCTTGTCCAGGGACTACTGCAGTATCCAGCATCTGCCCAGCATGCTTCTGTCCTCATGCCATAAGACTGCCAAACAGCTAACAAAATGGCGACCCAGACTATCTATGTTGTCCTTTGTCTTTTGTTCTTATTGTTGTACTGTCTGTAAGCACCCTCACAGGGCCCTACACACGACACACACTGACACTCCAACACACACAACCTTTACTAAGGACATGCCACTGGCCCTGAGTAAAGTCAGTGTGTCTATGTATGTGGATGAATCAACACTATACATGTCAGCTACTACAGAGAGTCAAATCACTGCAACACTTAATGAAGAGCTGCAGCTCGTTTCAGAATGGGTGGCAGGGAATAAGTTAGTCCTAAATATTTTAAAAACTAAAAGCATTGTATTTGGGACAAATCACTCACTAAACCCTAGACCTCAACTAAATAATATAATGTGGGGGTGACTAAACTGCTTGGAGTAACCCTGGATTGTAAACTGTCATGGTTAAAACATGTTGATACAACATTAGCTAAGATGGGTAGAAGTCTGTCTGTAATAAAGCGCTGCTCTGCCTTCTTAACAACACTATCAACAAGACAGGTCCTACAAACTCTAGTTTTGTCGCACCTGGACTACTGTTCAGTCGTGTGGTCAGGTGCCACAAAAAAGGACTTAGGAAAATTGCAATTGGCTCAGAACAGGGCAGCACGGCTGGCCCTTGGATGTACACAGAGTAGAGGTCGACTGATTATGATTTTTCAACGCCGATACCGATTATTGGATGACCAAAAAAGCTGATACCGATTAATCGGCCGATTTTTATATATATATATTTGTAATAATGACAATTACAACAATACTGAATGAACACTTTTATTTTAACTTAATATAATACATCAATAAAATCAATTTAGGCTCAAATAAACAATGAAACATGTTCAATTTGGTTTAAATTATGCAAAAACAAAGTGTTGGAGAAGAAAGAAAAAGTGCAATATTTACCATGTAAAAAAGCTAACGTTTAAGTTCCTTGCTCAGAACATGAGAACATATGAAAGCTGGTGGTTCCTTTTAACATGAGTCTTCAATATTCCCAGGTAAGAAGCTTTAGGTTGGAGTTATTATAGGAATTATAGGACTATTTCTCTCTATACCATCTGTATTTCATATACCTTTGACTATTGGATGTTCTTATAGGCACTACAGTATTGCCAGCCTAATCTCGGGAGTTGATAGGCTTGAAGTCATAAACAGCGCAATGCTTGAAGCACAGCGAAGAGCTGCTGGCAAACGCAGGAAAGTGCTGTTTTGAATGAATGCTTATGAGCCTGCTGCTGCCTACCATCGCTCAGTCAGACTGCTCTATCAAATCATAGACTTAATTATAACATAATAACACACAGAAATACGAGCCTTAGGTCATTAATATGGTCAAATCCGGAAACTATCATTTAGAAAACAAATGTTTATTCTTTCAGTGAAATACGGAACCGTTCCGTATTTTATCTAACGGGTGGCATCCCTAAGTCTAAATATTCCTGTTACATTGCACAACCTTCAATGTTATGTCATAATTATGTACAATTCTGGCAAATTAATTACGGTCTTTGTTAGGAAGAAATGGTCTTCACACAGTTCGCAACGAGCCAGGCGGCCCAAACTGCTGCACATACCCTGACTCTGCTTGCACAGAATGCTAGAGAAGTGACACAATTTCCCTAGTTAAAAGAAATTCATGTTAGCAGGCAATATTAACTAAATATGCAGGTTTAAAAATATATACTTGTGTATTGATTTTAAGAAAGGCATTGATGTTTATGGTTAGGTACACATTGGTGCAAAGACAGTGCTTTTTCGCGAATGTGCTTGTTAAATCATCACCCGTTTGTCGAAGTAGGCTGTGATTCGATGATAAATTAACAGGCACCGCATCGATTATATGCAACGCAGGACAAGCTAGATAAACTAGTAATATATCAACCAACCATGCGTAGTTAACTAGTGATTATGTTAAGATTGATTGTTTTTTGTAAGATAAGTTTAATGCTAGCTAGCAACTTACCTTGCTAGTTACCTTGCTCCTTGCTGCACTCGCGTAACAGGTAGTCAGCCTGCCAGGCAGTCTCCTCACGGAGTGCAATGTAATTGGCCATAATCGGTGTCCAAAAATGCCAATTACCGATTTTTATGAAAACTTGAAATCGGCCCTAATTAATTGACCATTCCGATTAATCGGAACTTTATCACTACTTGTATTTATGAGAGGTATTGACAAGCTGAACGTACAGAGCTTGTCTGTCTGTACTGGCACACAGCTTGGACACCCATGCATACCATACCCCACAAGACAAGCCACCAGAGGTCTCTTCACAGTCCCCAAGTTCAGAACAGACAATGGGAGGCACACAGTACTACATAGAGCCATGACTGCATGGAACTCTATTCCACATCAGGTAACAGATGCAAGCAGTAAAACAGATAAAAATACGCATTATGGAACAGAAGGGACTGTGAAGCAACACAAACATTGGCACAGACACATGCATACACACACACGATAACATACGCACTATACACACACATACACATGGATTTAGTACTGTAGATATGTGGTAGTGGTGGAACAAGGGCCTGAAGGCACACAGTGTGTTGTGAAATCTGTGAATGTATTGTAATGTTTTAAAATTGTATAAACTGACTTAATTTTGCTGGACCCCAGGAAGAGTAGCTGCTGCTTTGTCAGCTAATGGGGATCCATAATAAATACAAATACACTTACTCCATCATTTACTCACACACACATAACATACACACACATTTATAGACTACACACACCCACTCGGATACAATCATTACATATGCTGCTGCTACTCTGTTTATCCTGATGCCTAGTCACCTTAACCCTATACATACCAACCTCTATAGATCCCTGTACATTATAATATGGTACTGACCCTGTATATAGTATGTTTACCCCTATACATATCTACCTCTATAGATCCAGTATCCCTGTACATTATAATATGGTACTGACCCTGTATATAGTATGTTTACCCCTATACATATCTACCTCTATAGATCCAGTATCCCTGTACATTATAATATGGTACTGACCCTGTATATAGTATGTTTACCCCTATACATATCTACCTCTATAGATCCAGTATCCCTGTACATTATAATATGGTACTGACCCTGTATATAGTATGTTTACCCCTATACATATCTACCTCTATAGATCCAGTATCCCTGTACATTATAATATGGTACTGACCCTGTATATAGTATGTTTACCCCTATACATATCTACCTCTATAGATCCAGTATCCCTGTACATTATAATATGGTACTGACCCTGTATATAGTATGTTTACCCTTATACATATCTACCTCTATAGATCCAGTATCCCTGTACATTATAATATGGTACTGACCCTGTATATAGTATGTTTACCCCTATACATATCTACCTCTATAGATCCAGTGTCCCTGTACATTATAATATGGTACTGACCCTGTATATAGTATGTTTACCCCTATACATATCTACCTCTATAGATCCAGTATCCCTGTACATTATAATATGGTACTGACCCTGTATATAGTATGTTTACCCCTATACATATCTACCTCTATAGATCCAGTATCCCTGTACATTATAATATGGTACTGACCCTGTATATAGTATGTTTACCCCTATACATATCTACCTCTATAGATCCAGTATCCCTGTACATTATAATATGGTACTGACCCTGTATATAGTATATTTACCCCTATACATATCTATACATCAATATCTTGCCTCCCTGCCTTTGACAAAGTGGGCACTGCTTATCAGAGTTAGGCATCAGCGCTCACCTAAAAAGCCCATAATTATGCCATTGGTTGAAATATGTCATTGTTTTTGGGCACAATTAAGTGAGGTCTTATGTGTTGTTGGAGGTGGGTCTTGGTCAGTTTAGCTCAGAAAATGCCACCCTCGCCAATCTCCATGCATAGGCGGCCACCTAATCCTGCATAATGAGCGGGCCCGGTGTTGTGCCGAAAATCTCCCCCCTGCCAGAATTCTGCCCCCCTTCCCGTTCTTCATTATTGCGACTTGCTAGTTGAGATTTCTGCTCTTCACTCCATTGTCAGTTTAGCCTACATTTCACTGATCTTAGTAGTGGAAAGCATTTTTGTCTGCAGTTTTCGGGTTTGGCTATTTGTTTCAAGTGTATGGGGCGGTTCTAGCTTGTATGGCGCCCTGGGAGAACCCCCCCCCCCCCCCCCCCCCCCCCCCCTTCAGCGCCCGCATCTACTCCCTCCTCTGATTAATATAACACACATACATGAATTATTCATTTCGGTTGCCTATCCTGACGTGAAGTTTGTTCTATAGAAAGTATTTGACTCTGATGTGTGCCACTGAAAGTATTTGACTCTAGCCACAAAATTAAGGAAATTAGAAGGGGGGTCTGGCAGGGGGGGATTTTCGGCACAACACCTGTTCAGCTCCTAACCTTAACCCCTAACAAATAGACCTAGCTAACATTAGCTACAACAAATTTGAATTCGTAACATGTCATAAGTTTAGCAAATTCGTAAAATATTGTACGAATTGCATTTCAGAACATATTGAACAAATTGCTATTCGTAACATATCATACGAAATGGAGACGGACATCCACAAATGAATACGAAACATATCATACTAAATGGTGTTTCGGATTTAAGTACAGAATAATATGAAATGCTCTGAGACCTGGTTGCAGACTGAAGCCCACAGAAATACATACTTTTGGAAACAATATGCTTACTTTTTGCACCGTTAGGCTGAACCAACGTCTCGTGTAAGGTCTGATTCTGGTTCACCGTTAGGTTACAAATGAAAAATCGATTTAAAATGCAAGTAGGCCTATTCTGCTCCTACATTTCCCAGAGCAACTCAAATAGGCCTAAAATAGGCTAAAGGTATTTTTCTACCTGTACATGTCAGCGCCTGTTGCATGCCAACTCCCACCCTCTCTCATCTACAATGTCTAGGCTAGAAGGTTCTTTGCAGCAAAGCTAGAACATCAGTAGCAAATGTCTATTTACCAGGCGCGCCACAGTCTGCGCACGCGTCGTTCCCTGGCTTTTGAATGATCTCTTTCAAGAGACGAGAAACTCTCTCGTTCCCAGGCATTTCCAATCCTTTAAATCAGTCCTGAACCGAGAAGACAACCGACAAATCACAGCATAAAAGTGTGTCTTCGGGTGGGACCTCGGCTGCCTACACACGCAGGCGGTAGCCTACACACGAGAGGATGAGGTATGCCAGACTCAACTGAAAGAAGAAGAGAAAGAAACTTCCACTCAAATCGATTCTTCCGTTCGGTCCATTCAGTGAAACACTTGCATGGTTCTCACCGCCCAACTTGAGTTTTGTGCGAACTCCCTTGTCCTTGATAAAAAAGGATTTGTCACAACTTGTTGGTTGAGCCTCTCTCTCTCCGACACCTTTCCGAGAGGGTGTGTGTGAGGGGAGGGAGCCTAACCTACACTCGGAAGTGAACTGCCGGTTTTGTTCAGACTTGCTGTTCCGCATAATTGTAGGGTGCTCAATCAGATAAGAAAATGACTGTTCTGTAAAGGTTGTAGTGCCACATTCCACCGCTAGATGGTAGCAGTCCACCAGCAAGGAGAAGTCAGCGCATAGCTCAGTAGCGCTCCAAGGAAACCAAATCATGTTCAGTGTGTCTGTGGATGTGTTGTCCTTTTAAGTCGCTGTTTCGTATTGAGTATAGACTATTACAGGAGCGTAGGCTATTTGGGGGGGGGGGGGGGGGGGGGTATGAACATTTTTCATATTTATTTTATTTTTGCACCTCGGGCGTTTGTGGTATATGGCCAATATCTGCCTTGTGTCGTGGGTAAGAACAGCCCTTAGCAGTGGTATATTGCTTAATTAACTACTGAAAACACTACTTAGATTTGAATTTAGTTCAACTACCACCAAGCTATTACAAAATGTACTTACCAGTTGAACTGCATGTAGTTGACTTCTCCCCAACACTGCAGGCCCAGAGCCATGGCTCACATAGCCCCCCACCAATCCCAATGTATGTTCATGCACAATTGTATGTGAGGGACAGTCATAATATTGGCTATATTATAAGACGTAAAAAATAAATTATATTAGACATGGTTATGTTGGCCTACAACCTTATTCCTTTATTGGTATTGAAAGTAAAGAATTATATCTAGCCTATTGCTTTTGTTCAATCTGCCCCATGCGCCAAAGCACATTACAGCACAATACGCTAGAACGTTTTTTTTTTGTATCTATACAGAGCCACTGGAGTAAGAAATGGTTATTTAAGTGCTGTAGTGAGAAAAAAAATGTATTTGTTGTGCAACATTTGTTATCGTTGAGCAGGAGGCGTCAGGGCAATAAGTGAGACAAATGGGTGTTATTTAACGGCTAGATGAGCAAACCGGGCTTGACGTGACTTTGTTCTACCACACCGGATTTCCACGGTGACAGCAAACGCTAATGTTCACCACGGCCCGTTACTGAAAGCTAATTTGTCAAAAACGGGACTGAGTATAGGCTAGCGTTTTATCTTTGAGCCGCTGCCGCCCGCTGGAATGTAGAATGGAATTTCGTTTTTAGATTCAGACCCTTAACGATTCTTCTTACAGTTTTGGAATGGGTGGCCAGTAATAAACTGGTCCTGAACATCTCTAAAACTAAGAGCATTGTATTTGGAACAAATCCTTCCCTAAGTTCTAGACCTCAGCTGAATCTGGTAATGAATTGTGTGGCTGTTGAACAAGTTGAGACTAAATGACTTGGTGTTACCTGATTGTAAACTGTCATGGTCAATACATATAAATTCAATGGTTGTAAAGATGGAGAGAGCTCTGTCCTTAATAAAGAGATGCTCTGCTTTTTTGACACCACATTCCAAACAGCAAGCAATGCAAATGTAGAAGCGCGGTGGCTAGGAAAAACTCCCTAGAAAGGCAGGAACCTAGGAAGAAACCTAGAGAGGAACCAGGCTCTGAGGGGTGGCCAGTTCTCTTCTGGCTGTGCCAGGTGGAGATTATAACAGAACATGGCCAAGATGTTCAAATGTTCATAGATGACCAGCAGGGTCAAATAATAATAATCACAGTGGTTGTCGAGGGGGCAACAGGTCAGCACCTCAGGAGTAAATGTCAGTTGGCTTTTCATAGCCGATCATTCAGATTTAGAGACAGCAGGTGCGGTAGAGAGAGAGTCAAAAACAGCAGGTGCGGGACAAGGTAGCAAGTCCGGTGAACAGGTCAGGGTTCCATAGCCGCAGGCACAACAGTTGAAACTGGAGCAGCAGCACGACCAGATTGCCTGGGGACAGCAAGGAGGTAGTCCTGAGGCATGGTCCTAGGGCTCAGGTCCTCTGAGAGAAGAGAGAAAAAGAGGAAGAGAGAGAGAATTAGAGAGAGCATACTTAAATTCACACATGACACCGGATAAGACAGGAGAAATACTCCAGATATAACAGACTGACCCTAGCCCCCCGACACATAAACTACTGCAGCATAAATACTGGAGGCTGAGACAGGAGGGGACAGGAGACACTGTGGCTCTGTCCAACGATACCCTGTCCGACGCCCACTTTGCCAAAGCACAGCCCCCACACCACAAGAGCCCCTGCCTCTAACCCCTGTAAAAGGGTTAGAGGCAGAGAATCCCAGTGGAGAGAGAATCCCAGTGGAGAGAGGGGAACCGGCCAGGCAGAGACAGCAAGGGCGGTTCGTCACTCCAGTGCCTTTCCGTTCACCTTCACACCCCTGGGCCAGACTACACTCAATCATAGGACCTAATCAGAGGGATAATATTTATACTATGCATGCCCATCTCTCTTAGCTAAGAGTTGAGGAGAGACTGGCTGAGTCACTTCTTGTTTTTATAAGAAACAATAATGTGTTGGAAATTCCAAATTGTTTGCATAGTCAACTTACACACAGCACTGGCACACACACTTACCTCACCCGGCATGCCACCAGGGGTCCAGAACACATTCAAGGAAACGTACAGTATTATACAGAGCCAGGAGTGCATGGAACTCCCTTCCATCTCATATAGCGCCAGGGAACAGCAAACCTGGTTTCAAAAACAAAGAAAGCAACACCTCGCGGCACATCGCCTCTCCCCCATGTGACCTACTTGTTGTGTGTATGTGCTGACATGTCTGGGGAACTGATAGATGCACACACACACTACATGTTCATGTTTTTAAATGTATGTAAATTGTAAAGTCTTTCGTCTGTAATGTCTTTTTCATTATGTGTCAGACCCCAGTAAGAGCTGTCGCTATCGCCGTCGGCTAATGGGGATCCTAATGAATCCCATCACACCACTGGGTTAGCAAGGCTAAATGATCTGGGTAAAAGTTTATGGACAAAATGTTGGAGGAGTGTTTTGTTGGCATGTGTGTGTGTGTCTGAGAGAGAGAGAGAGAGAGAGAGAGAGAGAGAGAGAGAGAGAGAGAGAGAGAGAGAGAGAGAGAGAAGCAGATCTGTGAGTTAGGGACCAATGTTATTCATCTATTTTGTCTGTGTCATTTATTTCAGTTACACAAGATCACTTCTCCTTGACGAGGCCATTAGACAATACAGTTTCTGATTTGATTCTCTCTTTCTCACTCTCTCTCTCTCCCTCTCTCTCTCTCATCACTGCATGTCATTTATATGCAAATGTTTTTTGAGGCTTGCTGGGCATGACGGGCTGAATGCCGCTGCCTTTAGACCATCAGCACACAAGGCTGTGTTGCACTGACGAAGCCCTCGATTCATTCAGATGGAGCGTTAACCCGCGTTGGCAGACATCCGCATAGCTTCTGGTGTACCCACAAAAATCTAGCCCTCATACTGTATATCTCTCCTTTGTTATAGCGTCACAATTCTTTCTCATATAGATTCAATTCCCCTTCTCTCTCACACATACACCCCCCCCCCCCCCCCCCCCCCCCACACACACACACACAAATGATAATGGTGTTGGAGGGGAAATTAGATGTTTGGTTACGCTCACCCTAATTAATCACATCACTATAATAATGCATGGGTTCATGGATGAAGCATGGTAATCCATTTGTAGGCCTAAATACACACACACGCACGCACGCATGCACGCACACAGACACAGACACACACACACACACACACACACACACACACACACACACACACACACACACACACACACACACACACACACACACACACACACTATTCAGACCCCCACCATTCATTTCGTCACTGGCTTTAATGATGCATACAGTTTAATTGTTCTGTAATGTATCCCCCTAATGCCTGATGAGCCCATGTCACACCCATGTGAACCCCTTTAACCCACAACAACCACACAAGCTGAGAGCCCTCGTTCTGTATTCATCCCGAGTGCCACGCGCTTCACAGTATCGTTGAGGGTTGAGATGATATTGATTACAGCCTGAACCCTCTGTCAAGCATCTCGCGCTGTCGCTTATGATGATGGTGACTCACAGTTGGAAGCAATGCCGCCTTCCACCGCGCCATGCCGTTCCTGACTTCAAATGCACAAACTGTCTAGGCTGAGACGGACGGCGGCTAATTTGTAGATTGCCTGAAGCTCATTTATTCTATCTCGCCTCGGTGGTTAAGAAAAACACGTGGAGCGAGAGAAAGAAATAGATAGATAGAGGGAGGGGGGAGAGAGAAGGAGCGCGACAGAATAGCCTCGTTTCATTGACTGACTCCTCTATTCCGTTAATATGGATTTGCCTCTCCGTATCAGCGCAGTGCAGTTTCAACACAACACAATCATACATTTTCAGCACAGGCCCCTCGTGGGGGTTCCGTTTTCCCGCCATTCGCCAGGGATTGCCAGGAGAGCCCGCGTGCTGAGGTGGTTTGTTCACTGTGTGAAGGACGGAACGCCCCTTTTCTTGTAAAGCCTGGAGCTTTTCAAAGCTTTTCATGTAAGAAGATAAGGACATTGTTACATAGGCTAATGAACTCCCAGCTTACAGCTGGGGATGTTTTTGAAGTGAAAAACCATAACGATGTTGAGTCTTTGATCTTCCTTATGAAATACCCAGAGGCTCCAGCTCTGCCTGCTTATGGACACTGTGCCTAGGATCAGTAGCCTAGTCTAACATAAAGGGCTGGTTTAGGTGAATTGACTGTCCAAATCACAACTGTCAGCAATAAAAGCATGACAAGAAAAGACAGAAGATGAAGCACTGTGTCGGATAGGTTCTGTAGTCCTAAAGTGTTGGAATGGGATTCTTGCTGATGTCCTTGGTTTGACTAGATAGATGGGCCAGGGCCGGAAATGTTTTGTGCAAAATGATCATTATTTGGCTACTAATGCGGGCCTTGAGGAAAAACATGGGCAGGTGTGTTAGAAATGCACAGGACGACTTCTGGTCCCAGTCCGCCCCTGGGTCAGACTGTAGGCTATAGCAAGCAGGTTAGCGTCTTGTTCTGGAGGAAGCTCTGCAGAGAGGTCCCTAGCTGGCACAGCCACAAAGTCATCACATCTGATTTTAAACCCAACCCTAACCTTAACCCTAACCTTAACTATACTGCTAACCCTAATGCCTAACCCTAACCTTAAATACATTTTTAAATATAGCCAATTTTGACTTTATAGCTGGCCCATTTAGTGGAAATCGCTCAGTTCTGCCTCCAGGACAAGACTCATGAAAATAAACGTCAACCTGTGAATAGCAAGCAGTATGGGAGGATGGGGGTAGTGGAGCGATATACGGGTGGACAGATGAAACATTTGCCAGGCAAGCCAGAGAGTGAGAAGAATAGCTGTGTGAGGAACGGAGGATGAGTAACGGAGGAGAATGACAGGACTAGATGGAGGTCAGTGACTCAGTGCCCATCTATCGTTCTTCTCCTCCCTCTCCTGCATTGCCACATGGCGAATGAAACAACCGAAACTCACACAGGTTGATGAAGAGGAATTTATTGAAGATCAAGCATACAACAGCTGTGTGTGTGTGCCTGTGTGCTTGTGCATCAGTGTGTGTGTGTGTGCGTGCGTGCGCGCGTGCATCTGTGTGTGTGTGACAGTGTGTGTGTGTGTGTGTGTGTGTCAGTGTGTGACAGTGTGTGTGTGTCTGTGTGTGTGTGTCTGTGTGTGACAGTGTGTGTGTGTGTGTGTGTGTGTGTGTGTGTGTGTGTGTGTGTGTCTGTGTGTGACAGTGTGTGTGTGTGTGTGTCTGTGTGTGACAGTGTGTGTGTGTGGGTCTGTGTATACTCCAACAGTGCATAATCAATCAGAGCTCTGATCTTCAGGCCGAGCAGACCGTGATGACAAGGTGAGAAATACAATTACAACTACGACAGGGCGAATGTGGGGGGGTGGGGGGGGGGGGGGGGGGTGGGGGGGGTGGAGAGAGAGAGAGAGAGAGAGAGAGAGAGGTGATGAACCACATATGGACTTGTATTGAACTGTGTGACAGACAGATTTAAAGTAAGAGAATGACAGAGGGAGTGAGCAAAACAATGGCATAGAAAAGATGAAGAGGTGAAATAGAGGACGTCATGGAAACAACAGATTGACACCAACCACTTGGGCACCAGAGCTATCCTCTGGTTGTCATAGTGAATGATCAAATGTTGGAGTAAACATTTTCACTATTTGATACTGAAAGACCTTGATCATGATAGAAATGTTTGTTTACAATCAATCACTTAGACAGACTTGAAAAGAGACCTCTCTAAATATGTTTGGATTTCTGTGTTTGTTTTTGACAGACAGAGAGACCGGAGAAGGACAAAGTGCGCAGCAGGTAACCGGATGAACGGATAAGAAGGGAGCGAGGTAAAGAGAGAGACAGAGACAGAGCGAAAGAGAGAGAGAGAGAGAAAGCACATAACACTTCCCTCTTCATGATGAGTGGGCGTCAGTATGGAACACAAATACTTCTTCATCATCAACGGTTGTCAACAACAGATAGGACCACCACCATACTCCCCTCTCCGCACACACACACACACACACACACACACACACACACACACACACACACACACACACACACACACACACACACACACACACACACACACACCCTTTATTGTCTTGAAGTAAATCCTTCACTGCACATTCCTCTATTTACGTAGCATCCAGCATTCATATTTGTTTGCATCAGTTGCCATGCAAATGCATTACGCGTCGCAAAGTTCATCCATGATCATGGACCGCTTACGCAGTAGCTAGGTGTACAGTGTGTGTGTGTGTGTGTGTGTGTGTGTGTGTGTGTGTGTGTGTGTGTGTGTGTGTGTGTGTGCGTGCGTGTATTTAGGCCTACAAATGGATTAGCATGCTTCATCTGTGAACCCATGCATTATTATAGTTGTCACGGCTGTCTGAATGATCGGACCAAAATGCAGCGTCTGTTTCGTTCCACATATTTATTAAACTGTGAAACTTAATGCAATACAAAAAATAAACTGAAGGACACAACAACCATCCGTGACGCAGGAGGAACAAACACTACTCACAAAATATAATCACTCACAAAAAACAAGTGGGACAACCATCAACTAAATATGACCTCCAATTAGAGACAACAACAACTGGCTGCCTCTAATTGGAGGTCATGCCAAACAAAAACCAACCTAGAAATACAAATCTAGAAACTAAACATAGAAATACAAAAACGGACAAACTCCCCCTGTCACGCCCTGACCTACTCTACCATAGAAAATAACAACTTACTATGGTCAGGATGTGACAATAGTGATGTGATTAAACAGGGTTGTATTATGGTGAGCGTAGCCAGACATGCTATCTAACACACCGTTTGTATTAGAGATCATGTAGATCTAGTCCAAGACCTATTTCCAAATGATACCCTATTTCCTATTCTGCGCACCACTTTTGACCACAGTCTTAGAAAAAAGGGTTCCAAAAGGGTTCTTCGGCTTTCTCTATTGGAGAACCCATTTTGGATCCAGAAAGAACTCATTTGGGTTCCATGTAGAACCCTTTTAAAAAAAAAATCTAGATGGAACTCAAAAGGGTTCTATCTGGAACCAAAAGGATTCTACCTGAAACCAAAAAGGCTACTTCAACGGGTTCTCCCATGAGGACAGCCGCATAACCCTTTTAGGTTCTAGATAGCACCGTTTGGTCTAAGAGTGCAGGGCACATAGGGTTCTGGCCAACAGTAGTGCACTATAGATGGAATAGGGATACCATTTGGTACGCAGACCACGTAATCTACTCACTACCTCTCAATCTACGTCTTTAATTGTCATCATTAAACATTTCCACCAACACCATGTGTATTAGAAATAATATACACTGCTCAAAAAAATAAAGGGAACACTTAAACAACACAATGTAACTCCAAGTCAATCACACTTCTGTGAAATCAAACTGCCCACTTAGGAAGCAACACTGATTGACAATAAATTTCACATGCTGTTGTGCAAATGGAATAGACAACAGGTGGAAATTATAGGCAATTAGCAAGACACCCCCAGTAAAGGAGTGGTTTTGCAGGTGGGGACCACAGACCACTTCTCAGTTCTTATGCTTCCTGGCTGATGTTCTGGTCACTTTTGAATGTTGGCGGTGCTTTCACTCTAGTGGTAGCATGAGACGGAGTCTACAACCCACACAAGTGGCTCAGGTAGTGCAGCTCATCCAGGATGGCACATCAATACGAGCTGTGGCAAGAAGGTTTGCTGTGTCTGTCAGCATAGTGTCCAGAGCATGGAGGCGCTACCAGGAGACAGGCCAGTACATCAGGAGACGTGGAGGAGGCCGTAGGAGGGCAACAACCCAGCAGCAGGACCGCTACCTCCGCCTTTGAGCAAGGAGGAGCAGGAGAAGCACTGCCAGAGCCCTCCAAAATGACCTCCAGCAGGCCACAAATGTGCATGTGTCTGCTCAAACGGTCAGAAACAGACTCCATGAGGGTGGTATGAGGGCCCGACGTCCACAGGTGGGGGTTGTGCTTACAGCCCAACACCGTGCAGGACGTTTGGCATTTGCCAGAGAACACCAAGATTGGCAAATTCGCCACTGGCGCCCTGTGCTCTTCACAGATGAAAGCAGGTTCACACTGAGCACGTGACAGACGTGACAGAGTCTGGAGACGCCGTGGAGAACATTCTGCTGCCTGCAACATCCTCCAGCATGACCGGTTTGGTGGTGGGTCAGTCATGGTGTGGGGTGGCATTTCTTTGGGGGGCCGCACAGCCCTCCATGTGCTCGCCAGAGTAGCTTGACTGCCATTAGGTACCGAGATGAGATACTCAGACCCCTTGTGAGACCATATGCTGGTGCGGTTGGCCCTGGGTTCCTCCTAATGCAAGACAATGCTAGACCTCATGTGGCTGGAGTGTGTCAGCAGTTCCTGCAAGAGGAAGGCATTGATGCTATGGACTGGCCCGCCCGTTCCCCAGACCTGAATCCAATTGAGCACATCTGGGACATCATGTCTCGCTCCATCCACCAACGCCACATTGCACCACAGACTGTCCAGGAGTTGGCGGATGCTTTAGTCCAGGTCTGGGAGGAGATCCCTCAGGAGACCATCCGCCACCTCATCAGGAGCATGCCCAGGCGTTGTAGGGAGGTCATACGGGCACGTGGAGGCCACACACACTACTGAGCCTAATTTTGACTTGTTTTAAGGACATTACATCAAAGTTGGATCAGCCTGTAGTGTGGTTTTCCACTTTAATTTTGAGTGTGACTCCAAATCCAGACCTCCATGGGTTGATAAATTGGATTTCCATTGATTATTTTTGTGTGATTTTGTTGTCAGCACATTCAACTATGTAAAGAAAAAAGTATTTAATAAGATTATTTATTTCATTCAGATCTAGGATGTGTTGTTTAAGTGTTCCCTTTATTTTTTTGAGCAGTATATATATATCTGGTCCAAGTCATCATCTCAATGCAGCCAGTCCATCATTGTCATCGATGTATCATTGTCATCTATGTGTCATTGTCATCTATGTGTCATTGTCATCTATGTGTCATTGTCATCGATGTATCATTGTCATCGATGTATCATTGTCATCTATGTATCATTGTCATCTATGTGTCATTGTCATCTATGTGTCATTGTCATCTATGTGTCATTGTCATCTATGTAAAGATATATTAGCACGCGTGAAAGCAAAGGCTGTGACACAGAGATCCAATTACTTAGATTCTACACGTAATTCTGTGGGCTGTGACAAGTTAAGTGTTGGAATGTCAGAATCATGACGACAGAACAATGTAATAGATTATATTCCGGAATAGAATGTTATACGAAGGGTGTGTTGTCTTCTATAGAGTCTGTCACACATTAACATGTATTAACATCTAACAGTGTCTGAAATCAGTATGTGGTCTATCCACCTCCTACACAGAAAACACAAGGGGGAAATGGCTTTTTGCTAGCGCTGTCAAAGGGAAATGGAAAGTCAGTGGGACATGGGTTAATCCTTACATTGGTACAGGGCAAGTTAACTAGATGAGTTAACGAACTGAGTTAACGAATGTACAAAAGAGCAGCGGTGAAGTCGGAGCACGAGACAAGGAGAGGGTGTCAAGAATGAAGTGAAGTTCAGGTTTAAACTAGACTAGATTGAGGATTGTAGTCAAGACTGTTCTTGCATTTCAGTCCTTGTTAAAATATTTAATTTATCTGACAGAAAAGGAAAAGTTAATTGTGTCGGCTTCTTCTTTGACAGGATGTGCTCAAGGGGTTTCTCTCTCAACGCCCTCATTCACAGAGAGAGAGAGAGAGAGAGAGAGAGAGAGAGAGAGAGAGAGAGAGAGAGAGAGAGAGAGAGAGAGAGAGAGAGAGAGAGAGAGAGAGGGCTGATTAAATGTGGGAGGGAAAGAGAAATATAGAAAGAGAAAAAAGCTGAGGAAACGAGTGGGTGAGACAAATAGAGAGGAAGAGAGAATGATATATATATATAGAGAGAGAGAAAGAGAAAGAGCTGAGGAAATTATTAGAGAGGTAGAGAATGAGAAAAAAAGAAACAAAGACAGTTTAGGGAATGAGGGAGAGAATAAGGGAGGGGCAGATAGAGAGAGAAATTAAACGAGGGAGAGATAAAGAGAGAAATGAAACGAGGGAGAGACAGAGCTAAGGAAATGCATTACAAGCACTGCTGCAAAAACTAGCCTCATTCTTCAACACCGCAACAGTGCTCCCTGGTCATCTGTCCACTTACCCTCATTCTCTCCTTTTTATCACTCTCCATTCCTCATCTCTCTCTCTCTGGTCATCTATCCATTTACCCTCATTCTCTCCTTTTTATCACACACACACACACACACACACACACACACACACACACACACACACACACACACACACACACACACACACACACACACACACACACACACACACACACACACACACACACACACACACACACACACACACACACACACACACACACACACACACACACACACACACACCTAACTTCTCTCCCTGTCTTCTTAATATTGGCTTGTTTGTCGCCTCTCAGTCTTCTAACCCATGAACGTTTTGTTATGGTGTGTTTGTGATTGTGTGTGTGTTTGTGTGTGTTTGTAACAGTTTGACATTTGGGTTTTGATGTCTGGGCTCAAGCTGAAGCAGCTGTCACTGCCAGTGCAACAACCTGCCAGAGCAAGTGTGTGTGAGTTGTGTGTCTCCATGTGTGCATGTGTGCATGTGTGTCTGTGTGTGTGTGTGTGTGTGTGTGTGTGTGTGTGTGTGTGACGTCAGGGAGACTGCTGGAAAGGTTTCCCTCTATCTTTCTCCGTGACTGAGCCACTGGAGCAAATATACAACACGCATCTCCACAGCCACCCACCTATCCAGCCTGATCACTAGAAACAGACGACAGTTTCAGACGTCTGAAAAGGTTCTGAGAACATTGATATATGCCTTCCTCTGTGCTTCTTACAAAAGAAGACAAATAATTTCCCGGCACTGGATACAACCTCATGATGCTGGATCCAGAGCACGCTTCTTAGACCACTGCGCCATCACAGTTTACAATGCTTTGCAAGCCGCAAATACTGTTGATACTTGATGGTAATAGTGGGTCGTTTTTAATGTTTTATTTTAAGCCTTCCCCAAACCATAGCCCCATCCTTAAGCACTCAGAATGAATACATAAACGTAACCCTTTGAGTTGTTTCTGTTTTACCCTGTAACCACACGGAATTAACCCTGTAACCACCATAATACGTTGAATTTGGAAGGGAAACTATAAGATCTTGTTGACCCATGAACTATCAAATCATATCTGCTCTCTCTCTCTCTCTCTCTCTCTGTCACTGTGTCTCTCCTCTCTTTATCTCAGTCTCTCTCACACACAAACACTAACTCAAATAAATCCTTTTTGCAGACTTTCCCTCGCTCCTCCTCTCCCCCGAGACCCTGCCGTGTCTCTATCACAATTTTCCTGATCCATCTACCGTTGCCACATTATTATTAAGTTAGACTAACAACATCTCAGTGGACCTGACAAATACTGGCCCCATCTCTCCTGAACCAATCACACTCACTAGACAAGAGGGGACCTGCCACATAGTGACCCCATCTCTCCTGCTCCAATGAACCACAGTGAGAGTGACACCAATCAGTCGCCTTTCCTCCGCATATGATTATGAGTCATCACCTCATCACCCATGACCAGAATTTACTTTAAAGGCACTCCACGTTAATTAATGTAGTCGAAGATGCTGCTGTATCTAGCAGGCAGGCAGGCAGGCCGGCAGGCAGGCAGGCAGGCAGGCAGGCAGGCAGGCAGGCAGGCAGGCAGGCGGCAGGCAGGCAGGCAGGCGGCAGGCGGCAGGCGGCAGGCAGGCAGGCGGCGGCAGGCGGCCGGCGGCGGCGGCCCCCCGCCCCCCGGGGCGCCTAAAAGCACGCACGCACAAACACACTGTGTTCCACACACACACAATCAAACACACACACAAAGGCATGCACGCACACACACATTCACACAAAAGGTCCAATTGTCACACTTTAAGTGTGTCTGTGTGTCATTAACTCAGTGTGTGGGACAGTAAATACGATGTCTATACGTATGGGAAGAGTGAGGTGTTAGCCTGTGCTACAGAGGTCAAAACACACTGTTCATTGCAGAATTGTGAGAGAGTTTTTTATTTAATCAGTTGTGAAATAGAGGACAGTAGGGGATGGTTATGTTGTATTGTCCTCCCCCCTCCTCCCTCCCTATACCGTATCTGTTATATTACTATTACCCCTCCACATGTTATTTCATTTAGGCCTACTAGAATTGAATCAACAAAATAGATACAGCTGAAGTCAGAAGTTTACATACACCTTAGCCAAATACATTTAAACTCAGTTTTCCACAATTCCTGACATTTAATCCTAGTAAAAATTCCCTGTCTTAGGTCAGTTAGGATCACCACTTTATTTTAAGAATGTGAAATGTCAGAATAATAGTAGAGAGAATGATTTATTTCAGCTTTTATTTCTTTCATCACATTCCCAGTGGGTCAGAAGTTTACACACACTCAATTAGTATTTGGTATCATTGCCTTTAAATTGTTTGACTTGGGTCAAACGTTTCAGGTAGCCTTCCACAAGCTTCCCACAATAAGTTGGGTGAATTTTGGCCCATTCCTCCTGACAGAGCCGGTGTAACTGAGTCAGGTTTGTAGGCCTCCTTGCTCGCACACGCTTTTTCAGTTCTGCCCACAGATCTTCTATATGATTGAGGTCAGAGCTTTGTGATGACAACTCCAATACCTTGACTTTGTTGTCCTTAAGCCATTTTGCCACAACTTCGGAAGTATGCTTGAGGTCATTGTCCATTTGGAAGACCCATTTGTGACCAAGCTTTAACTTCCTGACTGATGGCTTGAGATGTTGTTTCAATATATACACATACTTTTCTTACCTCATGATGCCATCTATTTTGTGAAGTGCACCAGTCCCTCCTGCAGCAAAGCACCCCCACAACATGATGCTGCCACCCCTGTGCTTCATGGTTGGGATGGTGTTCTTCGGCTTGCAAACCTCCCCCTTTTTCCTCCAAAAATAACGATGGTCATTATGGCCAAACAGTTCAATTTTTGTTTCATCAGACCAGAGGACATTTCTCCAAAAAGTACAATCTTTGTCTCCATGTGCAGTTGCAAACCACAGTCTGGCTTTTTTATGGCTGTTTTGGAGCAGTGGCTTCTTCCTTGCTGAGCGACCTTTTAGGTAATGTCGATATAGGACTCGTTTTACTGTGGATATAGATACTTTTGTACCTGTTTCCTCCAGCATCTTCACAAGGTCCTTTGCTGTTGTTCTGGGATTGATTTGCAATTTTCGCACCAAAGTACGTTCATCTCCAAAAGACAGAACGCGTCTTCTTCCTGAGTTGTATGACGGCTGCGTGGTCCCATGGTGTTTATACTTGCGTACTATTGTTTGTACAGATGAATGTGGTACCTTCAAACGTTTGGAAATTGCTCCCAAGGATGAACCAGACTTGTGGAGGTCTACAATTTTTTTTCTGAGGTCTTGACTGATTTGTTTTTATTTTCCCATGATGTCTAGCAAAGAGGCACTGAGTTTGAAGGTAGGCCTTGAAATACATCCACATGTACACCTCCAAATGATGTCAATTAGCCTATCAGATGCTTCTAAAGTCATGACATCATTTTCTGGAATTTTCCAAGCTGTTTAAAGGCACAGTCAACTTAGTGTATGTAAACTTCTGACCAACTGGAATTGTGATACAGTGAATTATAAGTGAAAACATCTGTCTGTAAACAAGTGTTGGAAAAATTACTTGTCATGCACAAAGTAGATGTTCTAACCAACTTGTCAAAACTATAATTTGTTAACAAGAAATTTGTGGAGTGGTTGAAAAATGAGTTTTAATGACTCCAACCTAAGTGTATGTAAACTTCCGACTTCAACTGTACACCTTTTACAGATGACCTTTTTGTACAGATCAAATTCATCTTGTCAACATTTACTTCAAAGTTGTTTACAAAGCTATAGACACTATGACCCCAATGTACTGGAACTTTAAACCATATCATAGCCCTAACTCCAAAGGATACCATTGAAATACATTGATTTTGCAGGCTCTGTAGCTACACACTAACTGACATAGTAATGAAACGGAATGACATGGAGGTCAAACTTCATTTCATTTTTCTTATCATCATGACACTCGTAGAGTGGTGGCTGCCATCTTGGATTTAAATTGTAAAAGCCTCAGAAGGGGGTGAGGAAAGTCAAAGAGCCCTCAAATTCAACTCTGGACCTCGAAGCCAGTACCAATTTTTTTATTCTTCCCCATCAGGGACTGATTTAGACCAGGGACACCAGGCGGGTACAATTAATTATCAGGTAGAATAGAAAACCAGCAGGCTCCGGACCTCGTAGAGTAAGAGTTGACATAGACCATTACAATATAGTACAGGGTAATGAAACAGTCAGTCTTAATTGACTTGATCTGGATTGTGTGAGAGAGAGAGAGAGAGAGAGAGAGAGAGAGAGAGAGAGAGAGAGAGAGAGAGAGAGAGAGAGAGAGAGAGAGAGAGAGAGAGCGAGAGAGGAGACAGAGAGAGAGAGAGAGAGAGAGAGAGGGAGAGCGAGAACGAGAGAGAGAGCGAGAGAGAGAGTACTGCACTAAATAGGGAATAGGGTGCCAGTGAGGAACATGATTTAGTCATGGTCAGTGTGAGATACATTCTCTTAGCCTATCACACGTTAGTTACCATAGAGACCGGCTTGACTTCCCTCACCCCCGTCTGAGGCTTTGACAACTTAAATCCAAAATGGCAGCCATCACTCTGCGAGTGTCATGATGATAAGAAAAATGAAATGAAGTTTGACCTTTCCTAAAGTCGGTGAGGAGCGGAGAGAGCGTGAATGGGGTATTTTCTTCCAGGAAGAACGTTATTGAAAATCAAAATGAGAAGTTCGTGGCCTATAGCCATCCGCGTGGATTATAGCTCCTTAAAGAGAGATTTCTACATCCGAGAGGTTTGATTCTACTGTGCATAACAGAACAAGATCATCCCCACTGTAACGCCATAGCCATATCATAAGCACACTTCAACACATGGCAAGGCTATATAGGTCTTCCTCCCATCCTGTTCTGTTTGACTCTAGATACAGTGCCATGTGAAAGTATTTACCCCCTTGGCATTGTTCCTATTTTGTTGCATTACAACCTGTAATTTAAGTGGATTTTATTTGGATTTCATGGAATGGACATACACAAAATAGTCAAAATTAAAAATGGAAAAGTGGTGTGTGCGTATGTATTCACCCCCTTTGCTATGAAGCCCCTAAATAAGATCTGGTGCAACCAATTTCCTTCAGAAATCACATAATTAGTTAAATAAAGTTCACCTGTGTGCAATCTAAGTGTCACATGATCTGTCACAGGATCTCAGTATATATACACCTGTTCTGAAAGGCCCAAGAGTCTGCAACACCACTAAGCAAGGGGCACTATGAAGACCAAGGAGCTCTCCAAACAGGTCAGGGACAAAGTTGTGGAGTAGTACAGATCAGGGTTGGGTTATAAAAAAATATCTGAAACTTTGAACATCCCACGGAGCACCATTAAATCCATTATTTAATATTGGAAAGAATATGGCACCACAACAAACCTGCCAAGAGAGGGCCGCCCACCAAAACTCACAGACCAGGCAAGGAGGGCATTAATCAGAGAGGCAACAAAAATACCAAAAATAACCCTGAAGGAGCTGCAAAGCTCCACAGCGGAGATTGGAGTATCTGTCCATAGGACCACTTTAAACCGTACAATGCACAGAGCTGGGCTTTACGGAAGAGTCAGAAAAAAGCCATTGCTTAAAGAAAAAGGTAAACAAACATGTTTGGTGTTCGCCAAAAGGCATGTGGGAGACTCCCCAAACATATGGAAGAAGGTACTCTGGTCAGATGAGACTAAAATTGAGCTTTTTGGCCATCAAGGAAAATGCTATGTCTGGCGCAAACCCAACACCTCTCATCACCCCGAGAACATCATCCCCACAGTGAAGCATGGTGGTGGCAGCGTCATGCTGTGGGGATGTTTTTGGAGCAGTTTTGCCTTGAAGAATGGCAAAAATCCTTGTGGCTAGATGTGCCAAGCTTACAGAGACATACCCCAAGATACTTGCAGCTGTAATTGCTACAAAAGGTGGCTCTATAAAGTATTGACTTTGGGGGGGAGGGGTGAGTAGTTATGTACGCTCAAGTTTTCTGTTATTTTGTATTATTTCTTGTTTGTTTCACAATAAAACATATTTTGCATCTTCAAAGTGGTAGGCATTTTGTGTAAATCAAATGATACAGACCCCCCAAAAAAATCTATTTTAATTCCAGGTTGTAAGGCAACAAAATAGGAAAAATGCCAGGGGGGTGAATAATTTCGCAAGCCACTGTACATCAGGAGAATCACCATCCCCTTGTAACGCTCTGAGAATGTCAGAATTAAGCAATAAGGCCCGAGGGGTTTAGTATATTGGCCATACACCACAAACCCCCGAGGTGCCTTATTGCTATTATAAACTGGTTACCAACGTAATTAGAGCAGCAAAAATACATGTTTTGGCATACACGTGGTATACGGTCTGATTTACCACGGCTGTCAGCCAATCAGCATTCAGGGATCAACCCACCCAGTTTACAATCATTATTAAATATGTGGCAAGGCTATATAGATTCCTTCCCCACCCCACTATCACCATCCCTTCAGTTTATCTTTTATTTAAAATTAGAAGTCAAACTTTTTCATTGCCAATTAGAATATACAGTATAGTGTATAAATAGAACCATGTCTGACTCATTGAGTTAGCTTACGGGCTGTAACAGATGGTATAGCAGTCAGTGGATGATTCTTGTGTTTTCCGTGTCTTTGGCTCTCTTTAGGTCTTGACTAGGATCAGCTGTTCCTCCTTTAAAGGCCGCTTGTCCAATTACTCATGGAAACAATTTCATTAACATATGTTCAGACATTTGTGCCTGTGCTTTAAATGAATGTGTGATCTGTGTACGCATGCAACACATGTACACATGACAAATACACTGCTAATTAACACTCATTGAAACTTGAGACAGTCTTTTCTCATAAACAATTTCAATGTATTTTTATTTTCATACAATACATTTTACAACGGAGTCAGGTACTGCAGCAAAGCTACCAAGGAAGGGTTTGTGAAGGACAACATGGGTTTAACGTTCTAGAGTTTTCTTTCTCTTCTTTCTAACATCTCTTCTGTTCTATTCCAGTGGGAAATTACCATGTTTATATTGCCACCTGGCTTGATATTTACAATACATTTGACACATGTTCATCATTCAATCTTTATATTTCTTCATTATTGCACAGTTTCAGTTTGGTGAACCGAAAAGAAGCGATGAAAAAAACGGAGGTTGCTTTTACTGTTCAATTGTACAAAGTAATATTAAATCAGATACATTAGGCTGTGTCAATGTTTTGATACGTTCACAATGATTGGACCTTTTAATAATCTGTAGAGGAAGCAAATTTTGGCCTCAAAATGCGTTCTGCCTTTCTAGGGAGTTTTTCCGAGCCACCGTGCTTCTACATCTGCATTGCTTGCTGTTTGGGGTTTTAGGCTGGGTTTCTGTACAGCACTTTGTGATATCAGCTGATGTAAGAAGGGCTATATAAATACATTCGACTGATTGATTGAGGAAGTGGGAAGACAAACAGGAAGAGAAAATAGAAACAGATATAGGAATAATGCCTGAGGTTGAGCATGAGGTTTGTTGATGTTGTTAGATAGAGGTGATTGGTTGAAAAAGGTGTTATGCATATGAAGTCATTATGGAGCCCTTTCAATAATCTCTGCCTTAATACACAACCTATAGATCGTCCTTACACTTTTACACCATTTTAAATAATTCACCTTTCTCCCGTATCTCCCAAAGCAGCACCGTCAAGACCAGACACATGGATCGTATATCTAGCCTTATACAGTAGATCTTTATGCAAATAAACCCTTCAATATGTCATCATTCCCTAAACATAGCAGCACTGGACCAGGCATACATACAGTACAGAACATGGAGAATGGTTATATTGTGTATGTTAATGTGTATATACTAGTATCTCTCTCTCTCTCTCTCTCTCTCGACAATGGTCAGTGTGCAAAAGTCTGGGACATGGTGATTGACAAGATAAACAGATAATATGATGTCGTACAGTCCTTCAGAGTGTAAGTAATGATAATGGTGACAATAAAATGGAAATGGTATAATGTAGTACAGTCCTTATAGGAAACTCTACTTCAACAACCTGGACAGCTGAAATGTCAATCGCAATAAAAGCGAATAACATTTAGTAGTGTTCGATGAAGTGCCATCTTGGCTGCTAGCCCGTAACGGTGGAGTGTGTGTGTGGACAGGGTGCATCCACCACAAATTGTGTCTGATAAGCCAAGTGGGATTGGCTACAAGACAAAGCATGTGGCACCAATACAAACACAGATGAATTGAAATTGCTTCTGAGCGGCTTGATTCGATTTTGCAATCCAACACAACTGGGCCGGACTCTTTCTCTCAGTCTCTCTCTCTCCCTCTATAGACTCTGTCTCTCTCTCCCTCTATAGACTCTGTCTCTCTCTCGCTCTATAGACTCTGTCTCTCTCTCCCTCTATAGACTCTGTCTCTCTGTCTCTCTCTCTCCCTCTATAGACTTTTTCTCTCTGTCTCTCTCTCTCTCCCTCTATAGACTCTTTCTCTCTGTCTCTCTCTCCCTCTATAGACTCTTTCTCTCTGTCTCTCTCTCCCTCTATAGACTCTGTCTCTCTGTCTCTCTCTCCCTCTATAACCTCTTTCTCTCTGTCTCTCTCTCCCTCTATAGACTATTTCTCTCTGTCGCTCTCTCCCTCTATAGACTCTGTCTCTCTGTCTCTCTCTCCCTCTATAAACTCTTTCTCTCTGTCTCTCTCTCCCTCTATAGACTCTTTCTCTCTGTCTCTCTCTCCCTCTATAAACGCTGCCTCTCTCTCCCTCTATAGACTCTTTCTCTCTGTCTCTCACTCTCCCTCTATAGACTCTTTCTCTCTCTCGCTCTATAGACTCTTTCTCGCTGTCTCTCTCTCCCTCTATAAACTCTGTCTCTCTCTCCCTCTATAGACTCTTTCTCTCTGTCTCTCTCTCCCTCTATAGACTCTTTCTCTCTGTCTCTCTCTCCCTCTATAGACTCTGTCTCTCTCTCCCTCTATAGACTCTTTCTCTCTGTCTCTCTCTCCCTCTATAAACTCTTTCTCTCTGTCTCTCTCTCCCTCTATAGACTCTTTCTCTCTGTCTCTCTCTCCCTCTATAGACTCTGTCTCTCTGTCTCTCTCTCTCCCTCTATAGACTCTGTCTCTCTGTCTCTCTCTCCGTCTATAAACTCTTTCTCTCTGTCTCTCTCTCCCTCTATAGACTCTGTCTCTCTCTCCCTCTATAGACTCGTTCTCTCTGTCTCTCTCTCTCCCTCTATAGACTCTTTCTCTCTGTCTCTCTCCCTCTATAGACTCTGTCTCTCTCTCCCTCTATAGACTCTTTCTCTCTGTCTCTCTCTCCCTCTATATACTCTGTTTCTCTGTCTCTCTCTCCCTCTATAAACTCTTTCTCTCTGTCTCTCTCTCCCTCTATAGACTCTGTCTCTCTCTCCCTCTATAGACTCTTTCTCTCTGTCTCTCTCTCCCTCTATAGACTCTTTCTCTCTGTCTCTCTCTCCCTCTATAGACTCTTTCTCTCTGTCTCTCTCTCCCTCTATAGACTCTGTCTCTCTGTCTCTCTCTCTCCCTCTATAGACTCTGTCTCTCTGTCTCTCTCTCCGTCTATAAACTCTTTCTCTCTGTCTCTCTCTCCCTCTATAGACTCTGTCTCTCTCTCCCTCTATAGACTCGTTCTCTCTGTCTCTCTCTCTCCCTCTATAGACTCTTTCTCTCTGTCTCTCTCTCCCTCTATAGACTGTCTCTCTCTCCCTCTATAGACTCTTTCTCTCTGTCTCTCTCTCCCTCTATATACTCTGTTTCTCTGTCTCTCTCTCCCTCTATAAACTCTTTCTCTCTGTCTCTCTCTCCCTCTATAGACTCTTTCTCTCTGTCTCTCTCTCCCTCTATAAACTCTTTCTCTCTGTCTCTCTCTCCCTCTATAGACTCTTTCTCTCTGTCTCTCTCTCCCTCTATAGACTCTGTCTCTCTGTCTCTCTCTCTCCCTCTATAGACTCTGTCTCTCTGTCTCTCTCTCCGTCTATAAACTCTTTCTCTCTGTCTCTCTCTCCCTCTATAGACTCTGTCTCTCTCTCCCTCTATAGACTCGTTCTCTCTGTCTCTCTCTCTCCCTCTATAGACTCTTTCTCTCTGTCTCTCTCCCTCTATAGACTCTGTCTCTCTCTCCCTCTATAGACTCTTTCTCTCTGTCTCTCTCTCCCTCTATATACTCTGTTTCTCTGTCTCTCTCTCCCTCTATAAACTCTTTCTCTCTGTCTCTCTCTCCCTCTATAGACTCTGTCTCTCTCTCCCTCTATAGACTCTTTCTCTCTGTCTCTCTCTCCCTCTATAGACTCTTTCTCTCTGTCTCTCTCTCCCTCTATAGACTCTTTCTCTCTGTCTCTCTCTCCCTCTATAGACTCTGTCTCTCTGTCTCTCTCTCTCCCTCTATAGACTCTGTCTCTCTGTCTCTCTCTCCGTCTATAAACTCTTTCTCTCTGTCTCTCTCTCCCTCTATAGACTCTGTCTCTCTCTCCCTCTATAGACTCGTTCTCTCTGTCTCTCTCTCTCCCTCTATAGACTCTTTCTCTCTGTCTCTCTCTCCCTCTATAGACTGTCTCTCTCTCCCTCTATAGACTCTTTCTCTCTGTCTCTCTCTCCCTCTATATACTCTGTTTCTCTGTCTCTCTCTCCCTCTATAAACTCTTTCTCTCTGTCTCTCTCTCCCTCTATAGACTCTTTCTCTCTGTCTCTCTCTCCCTCTATAAACTCTTTCTCTCTGTCTCTCTCTCCCTCTATACTCTTTCTCTCTGTCTCTCTCTCCCTCTATAGACTCTTTCTCTCTGTCTCTCTCTCCCTCTATAAACTCTGTCTCTCTCTCCCTCTATAGACACTTTCTCTCTGTCTCTCTCTCTCTATAGACTCTTTCTCTCTGTCTCTCTATCCCTCTATAGACTCTTTCTCTCTGTCTCTCTCTCTCTCTATAGACTCTGTCTCTCTCTCCCTCTATAGACTCTGTCTCTCTGTCTCTCTCTCCCTCTATAAACTCTGTCTCTCTCTCCCTCTATAGACTCTTTCTCTCTGTCTCTCTCTCCCTCTATAAACTCTGTCTCTCTCTCCCTCTATAGACTCTTTCTCTCTGTCTCTCTCTCCCTCTATAGACTCTTTCCCTCTCCCTCTCTCTCCCTCTATAGACTCTTTCTCTCTGTCTCTCTCTCCCTCTTTAGACTCTTTCTCTCTGTCTCTCTCTCCCTCTTTAGACTCTTTCTCTCTGTCTCTCTCTCCCTCTATAAATTCTGTCTCTCTCTCCCTCTATAGACTCTTTCTCTCCGTCTCTCTCTCTCCCTCTATAGACTCTTTCTCTCTGTCTCTCTCTCCCTCTTTAGACTCTTTCTCTCTGTCTCTCTCTCCCTCTATAAATTCTGTCTCTCTCTCCCTCTATAGACTCTTTCTCTCCGTCTCTCTCTCCCTCTATAGACTCTGTCTCTCTCTCCCTCTATAGACTCTTTCTCTCCGTCTCTCTCTCCCTCTATAAACTCTGTCTCTCTCTCCCTCTATAGACTCTATCTCTCTGTCTCTCTCTCCCTCTATAGACTCTTTCTCTCTGTCTCTCTCTCCCTCTATAGACTCTTTCTCCCTGTCTCTCTCTCTCCCTCTATAGACTCTTTCTCTCTGTCTCTCTCTCCCTCTATAGACTCTGTCTCTCTGTCTCTCTCTCCCTCTATAACCTCTTTCTCTCTGTCTCTCTCTCCCTCTATAGACTATTTCTCTCTGTCGCTCTCTCCCTCTATAGACTCTGTCTCTCTGTCTCTCTCTCCCTCTATAAACTCTTTCTCTCTGTCTCTCTCTCCCTCTATAGACTCTTTCTCTCTGTCTCTCTCTCCCTCTATAAACGCTGCCTCTCTCTCCCTCTATAGACTCTTTCTCTCTGTCTCTCACTCTCCCTCTATAGACTCTTTCTCTCTCTCGCTCTATATCAAATCAAATTTATTTTTATATAGCCCTTCGTACATCAGCTGATATTCTCAAAGTGCTGTACAGAAACCCAGCCTAAAACCCCAAACAGCAAGCAAAGCATGTGAAAGAAGCACGGTGGCTAGGAAAAACTCCCTAGGAAAAACTCCCTAGAAAGGCCAAAAACCTAGGAAGAAACCTAGAGAGGAACCAGGCTATGAGGGGTGGCCAGTCCTCTTCTGGCTGTGCAGGGTGGATATTAAAACAGAACATGGTCAAAATGTTAAAATGTTAAAATGTTCATAAATGACCAGCATGGTCAAATAATAATAATCATAGTAGTTGTCGAGGGTGCAACAAGCACGTCCGGTGAACAGGTCAGGGTTCCATAGCCGCAGGCAGAACAGTTGAAACTGGAGCAGCAGCACGGCCAGGTGGACTGGGGACAGCAAGGAGTCATCATACCAGGTAGTCCTGAGGCATGGTCCTAGGGCTCAGGTCCTCCGAGAGAAAGACAGAAAGAGAGAAAGAGAGAATTAGAGAGAGCATATTTAAATACACACAGGACACCGGATAAGACAAGAGAAATACTCCAGATGTAACAGACTGACCCTAGCCCCCCGACACATAAACTACTGCAGCATAAATACTGGAGGCTGAGACAGGAGGGATCAGAAGACACTGTGGCCCCATCCGATGATACCCCCGGACAGGGCCAAACAGGCAGGATATAACCCCACCCACTTTGCCAAAGCACAGCCCCCACACCACTAGAGGGATGTCTCCAACCACCAACTTACCGTCCTAAGACAAGGCCGAGTATAGCCCACAACGATCTCCGCCATGGCACAACCCAAGGGGGGGGGGGGGGGGGGGGGGGGGCGCCAACCCAGACAGGAAGACCACGTCAGTGACTCAACCCACTCAAGTGACGCACCCCTCCCATGGACGGCATGGAAGAACACCAGTAGGCCAGTGACTCAGCCTCTGTAAAAGGGTTAGAGGCAGAGAATCCCAGTGGAAAGAGGGGAACCGGCAAGGCAGAGACAGCAAGGGCGGTTCGTTGCTCCAGCCTTTCCGTTCACCTTCACACTCCTGGGCCAGACTATACTTAATCATAGGACCTACTGAAGAGATAAGTCTTCAGTAAAGACTTAAAGGTTGAGACTGAGTCTGCGTCTCTCACATTGGTAGGCAGACCATTCCATAAAAATGGAGCTCTATAGGAGAAAGCCCTACCTCCAGCCGTTTGCTTAGAAATTCTAGGGACAATTAGGAGGCCTGCGTCTTGTGACCGTAGCGTACGTGTAGGTATGTACGGCAGGACCAAATCGGAAAGATAGGTAGGAGCAAGCCCATGTAATGCTTTGTAGGTTAGCAGTAAAACCTTGAAATCAGCCCTTGCCTTAACAGGAAGCCAGTGTAGGGAGGCTAACACTGGAGTAATATGATCAAATTTTTTGGTTCTAGTCAGGATTCTAGCAGCCGTATTTAGCACTAACTGAAGTTTATTTAGTGCTTTATCCGGGTAGCCGGAAAGTAGAGCATTGCAGTAGTCCAGCCTAGAAGTAACAAAAGCATGGATTAATTTTTCTGCGTCATTTTTGGACAGAAAATTTCTGATTTTTGCAATGTTACGTAGATGGAAAAAAGCTGTCCTTGAAACAGTCTTGATATGTTCTTCAAAAGAGAGATCAGGGTCCAGAGTAACGCCGAGGTCCTTCACAGTTTTATTTGAGACGACTGTACAACCATCCAGATTAATTGTCAGATTCAACAGAAGATCTCTTTGTTTCTTGGGACCTAGAACAAGCATCTCTGTTTTGTCCGAGTTTAAAAGTAGAAAGTTTGCAGCCATCCACTTCTTTATGTCTGAAACACAGGCTTCTAGCGAGGGCAATTTTGGGGCTTCACCATGTTTCATTGAAATGTACAGCTGTGTGTCGTCTGCATAGCAGTGAAATTTAACATTATGTTTTCGAATGACATCCCCAAGAGGTAAAATATATAGTGAAAACAATAGTGGTCCTAAAACGGAACCTTGAGGAACACCGAAATTTACAATTGATTTGTCAGAGGACAAACCATTCACAGAGACAAACTGATATCTTTCCGACAGATAAGATCTAAACCAGGCCAGAACTTGTCCATGTAGACCAATTTGGGTTTCCAATCTCTCCAAAAGAATGTGGTGATCGATGGTATCAAAAGCGGCACTAAGATCTAGGAGCACGAGGACAGATGCAGAGCCTCGGTCTGACGTCATTAAAAGGTCATTTACCACCTTCACAAGTGCAGTCTCAGTGCTATGATGGGGTCTAAAACCAGACTGAAGCGTTTCGTATACATTGTTTGTCTTCAGGAAGGCAGTCAGTTGCTGTGCAACAGCTTTTTCTAAAATTTTGGAGAGGAATGGAAGATTCGATATAGGCCGATAGTTTTTTATAATTTCTGGATCAAGATTCGGCTTTTTCAAGAGAGGCTTTATTACTGCCACTTTTAGTGAGCTTGGTACACATCCGGTGGATAGAGAGCCGTTTATTATGTTCAACATAGGAGGGCCAAGCACAGGAAGCAGCTCTTTCAGTAGTTTAGTTGGAATAGGGTCCAGTATGCAGCTTGAGGGTTTGGAGGCCATGATTATTTTCATCATTGCGTCAAGAGATATAGTACTAAAACACTTTAGTATCTCCCTTGATCCTAGGTCCTGGCAGAGTTGTGCAGACTCAGGACAATGGAGCTTTGGAGGAATACCCAGATTTAAAGAGGAGTCTGTAATTTGCTTTCTAATGATCATGATCTTTTCCTCAAAGAAGTTCATAAATTTATTACTGCTGAAGTGAAAGCCATCCTCCATTTGCGAAGGCTGCTTTTTAGTTAGCTTTGCGACAGTATCAAAAAGAAATTTCGGATTGTTCTTATTTTCCTCAATTAAGTTGGAAAAATAGGATGATCGAGCAGCAGTAAGGGCTCTTCGATACTGCACGGTACTGTCTTTCCAAGCTAGTCGGAAGACTTCCAGTTTGGTGTGGCGCCATTTCCGTTCCAATTTTCTGGAAGCTTGCTTCAGAGTTCGTGTATTTTCTGTATACCAGGGAGCTAGTTTCTTATGACAGATGTTTTTAGTTTTTAGGGGTGCAACTGCATCTAGGGTATTGCGCAAGGTTAAATTGAGTTCCTCGGTTAGGTGGTTAACTGATTTTTGTCCTCTGACGTCCTTGGGTAGGCAGAGGCAGTCTGGAAGGGCATCAAGGAATCTTTGGGTTGTCTGAGAATTTATAGCACGACTTTTAATGCTCCTTGGTTGGGGTCTGAGCAGATTATTTGTTGCAATTGCAAACGTAATAAAATGGTGGTCCGATAGTCCAGGATTATGAGGAAAAACATTTAGATCCACAACATTTATTCCATGGGACAAAACTAGGTCCAGAGTATGACTGTGGCAGTGAGTAGGTCCAGAGACATGTTGGACAAAACCCACTGAGTCGATGATGGCTCCGAAAGCCTTTTGGAGTGGGTCTGTGGACTTTTCCATGTGAATGTTAAAGTCACCAAAAATTAGAATATTATCTGCTATGACTACAAGATCCGATAGGAATTCAGGGAACTCAGTGAGGAACACTGCATATGGCCCAGGAGGCCTATAAACAGTAGCTATAAAAAGTGAGTGAGTAGGCTGCATAGATTTCATGACTAGAAGCTCAAAAGACGAAAACGTCATTGTTGTTTTTTTTTTTGTAAATTGAAATTTGCTATCGTAAATGTTAGCAACACCTCCGCCTTTGCCGGATGCACGGGGGGTATGGTCACTAATGTAACCTGGGGGTGAGGCCTCATTTAACACAGTAAATTCATCAGGCTTAAGCCATGTTTCAGTCAGGCCAATCACATCAAGATTATTATCAGTGATTAGTTCATTGACTATAACTGCCTTGGAAGTGAGGGATCTAACATTAAGTAACCCAATTTTGAGATGTGAGGTATCACAATCTCTTTCAATAATGGCAGGAATGGAGGAGGTCTTTATACTAGTGAGATTGCTAAAGCGAACACCGCCATTTTTAATTTTGCCCAACCTAGATCGAGGCACAGACACGGTCTCAATGGGGGAAGCTGAGCTGACTACACTGACTGTGCTAGTGGCAGACTCCACTAAGCTGGCAGGCTGGCTAACAGCCTGCTGCCTGGCCTGCACCCTATTTCATTGTGGAGCTAGAGGAGTTAGAGCCCTGTCTATGTTCGTAGATAAGATGAGAGCACCCCTCCAGCTAGGATGGAGTCCGTCACTCCTCAACGGGCCAGGCTTGGTCCTGTTTGTGGGTGAGTCCCAGAAAGAGGGCCAATTATCTACAAATTCTATCTTTTGGGAGGGGCAGAAAACAGTTTTCAACCAGCGATTGAGTTGTGAGACTCTGCTGTAGAGCTCATCACTCCCCCTAACTGGGAGGGGGCCAGAGACAATTAATCGATGCCGACACATCTTTCTAGCTGATTTACACGCTGAAGCTATGTTGCGCTTGGTGACCTCTGACTGTTTCATCCTAACATCGTTGGTGCCGACGTGGATAACAATATCTCTATACTCTCTACACTCGCCAGTTTTAGCTTTAGCCAGCACCGTCTTTAGATTAGCCTTAACGTCGGTAGCCCTGCCCCCTGGTAAACAGTGTATGATCGCTGGATGATTAGTTTTAAGTCTAATACTGCGGGTAATGGAGTCGCCAATGACTAGGGTTTTCAATTTGTCAGAGCTAATGGTGGGAGCCGTCGGCGTCTCAGACCCCACAACGGGAGGAGTAGAGACCAGAGAAGTCTCGGCCTCCGACCCCGACTCGCTTAATGGGGAGAACCGGTTGAAAGTTTCTGTCGGCTGAATAAGCGACACCGGTTGAGCATTCCTACAGCGTTTCCCTCCAGAAGCCATGAGAAAGATGTCCGGCTGCGGGGACCGTGCGAGGGGGTTTATACTAACGTTACTATCTGTACTTACTGGTGGCACAGACGCTGTTTCATCCTTTCCTACACTGAAATTACCCTTGCCTAACGATCGCGTCTGAAGCTGGGCTTGCAGCACAGCTATCCTTGCCGTAAGGCGATCGTTCTCCTGTATATTATAAGTACAACGACTGCAATTAGAAGGCATCATGTTAATGTTACTTAGCTTCGGCTGTTTGAAGTCCTGACGAACCATGTCCAGATAAAACCTCCGGGGATGAATGAAAAAAGTTGAGTGAGGAAAAAAGTTGAGTGAGGGAAAAAGTAAAAATATACGGTAATGAAAAAGTAAAAAACCGTCAGGTATCAAAGTAAGATCGGCAACAAAAACGCACAGCAGCGTAAACAAGTCTATAGACTCTTTCTCGCTGTCTCTCTCTCCCTCTATAAACTCTGTCTCTCTCTCCCTCTATAGACTCTTTCTCTCTGTCTCTCTCTCCCTCTATAGACTCTTTCTCTCTGTCTCTCTCTCCCTCTATAGACTCTGTCTCTCTCTCCCTCTATAGACTCTTTCTCTCTGTTTCTCTCTCCCTCTATAGACTCTTTCTCTCTGTCTCTCTCTCCCTCTATAGACTCTTTCTCTCTGTCTCTCTCTCCCTCTATAGACTCTGTCTCTCTGTCTCTCTCTCTCCCTCTATAGACTCTGTCTCTCTGTCTCTCTCTCCGTCTATAAACTCTTTCTCTCTGTCTCTCTCTCCCTCTATAGACTCTGTCTCTCTCTCCCTCTATAGACTCGTTCTCTCTGTCTCTCTCTCTCCCTCTATAGACTCTTTCTCTCTGTCTCTCTCTCCCTCTATAGACTCTGTCTCTCTCTCCCTCTATAGACTCTTTCTCTCTGTCTCTCTCTCCCTCTATATACTCTGTTTCTCTGTCTCTCTCTCCCTCTATAAACTCTTTCTCTCTGTCTCTCTCTCCCTCTATAGACTCTGTCTCTCTCTCCCTCTATAGACTCTTTCTCTCTGTCTCTCTCTCCCTCTATAGACTCTTTCTCTCTGTCTCTCTCTCCCTCTATAGACTCTTTCTCTCTGTCTCTCTCTCCCTCTATAGACTCTGTCTCTCTGTCTCTCTCTCTCCCTCTATAGACTCTGTCTCTCTGTCTCTCTCTCCCTCTATAGACTCGTTCTCTCTGTCTCTCTCTCTCCCTCTATAGACTCTTTCTCTCTGTCTCTCTCTCCCTCTATAGACTCTGTCTCACTCTCCCTCTATAGACTCTTTCTCTCTGTCTCTCTCTCCCTCTATATACTCTGTTTCTCTGTCTCTCTCTCCCTCTATAAACTCTTTCTCTCTGTCTCTCTCTCCCTCTATAGACTCTTTCTCTCTGTCTCTCTCTCCCTCTATAAACTCTTTCTCTCTGTCTCTCTCTCCCTCTATAGACTCTTTCTCTCTGTCTCTCTCTCCCTCTATAGACTCTTTCTCTCTGTCTCTCTCTCCCTCTATAAACTCTGTCTCTCTCTCCCTCTATAGACACTTTCTCTCTGTCTCTCTCTCTCTATAGACTCTTTCTCTCTGTCTCTCTATCCCTCTATAGACTCTTTCTCTCTGTCTCTCTCTCTCTCTATAGACTCTGTCTCTCTCTCCCTCTATAGACTCTGTCTCTCTGTCTCTCTCTCCCTCTATAAACTCTGTCTCTCTCTCCCTCTATAGACTCTTTCTCTCTGTCTCTCTCTCCCTCTATAAACTCTGTCTCTCTCTCCCTCTATAGACTCTTTCTCTCTGTCTCTCTCTCCCTCTATAGACTCTTTCCCTCTCCCTCTCTCTCCCTCTATAGACTCTTTCTCTCTGTCTCTCTCTCCCTCTTTAGACTCTTTCTCTCTGTCACTCTCTCCCTCTTTAGACTCTTTCTCTCTGTCTCTCTCTCCCTCTATAAATTCTGTCTCTCTCTCCCTCTATAGACTCTTTCCCTCTCCCTCTCTCTCCCTCTATAGACTCTTTCTCTCTGTCTCTCTCTCCCTCTTTAGACTCTTTCTCTCTGTCTCTCTCTCCCTCTTTAGACTCTTTCTCTCCGTCTCTCTCTCCCTCTATAGACTCTGTCTCTCTCTCCCTCTATAGACTCTTTCTCTCCGTCTCTCTCTCCCTCTATGAACTCTGTCTCTCTCTCCCTCTATAGACTCTATCTCTCTGTCTCTCTCTCCCTCTATAGACTCTTTCTCTCTGTCTCTCTCTCCCTCTATAGACTCTTTCTCCCTGTCTCTCTCTCTCCCTCTATAGACTTCTATAAACTCTGTCTCTCTCTCCCTCTATAGACTCTATCTCTCTGTCTCTCTCTCCCTCTATAGACTCTTTCTCTCTGTCTCTCTCTCCCTCTATAGACTCTTTCTCCCTGTCTCTCTCTCTCCCTCTATAGACTCTTTCTCTCTGTCTCTCTCTCCCTCTATAAACTCTGTCTCTCTCTCCCTCTATAGACTCTTTCTCTCCGTCTCTCTCTCCCTCTATAGACTCTGTTTCTCTCCGTCTCTCTCCCTCTATAGACTCTGTCTCTCTCTCCCTCTATAGACTCTTTCTCTCTGTCTCTCTCTCCCTCTATAAACTCTGTCTCTCTCTCCTTCTATAGACTCTTTCTCTCCGTCTCTCTCTCCCTCTATAGACTCTTTCTCTCTGTCTCTCTCTCCCTCTATAGACTCTGTCTCTCTCTCCCTCTATAGACTCTTTCTCTCCGTCTCTCTCTCCCTCTATAGACTCTTTCTCTCCGTCTCTCTCTCCCTCTATAGACTCTGTCTCTCTCTCCCTCTATAGACTCTTTCTCTCTGTCTCTCTCTCCCTCTATAAACTCTGTCTCTCTCTCCCTCTATAGACTTTCTCTCCATCTCTCTCTCCCTCTATAGACTCTTTCTCTCTGTCTCTCTCTCCCTCTATAGACTCTGTCTCTCTCTCCCTCTATAGACTCTTTCTCTCCGTCTCTCTCTCTCCCTCTTTAGACTCTCTCTCTCTCCCTCTATAAACTCTGTCTCTCTCTCCCTCTATAGACTCTTTATCTCCGTCTCTCTCTCCCTCTATAGACTCTGTCTCTCTCTCCCTCTATAGACTCTTTCTCTCCGTCTCTCTCTCCCTCTATAGACTCTTTCTCTCTGTCTCTCTCTCCCTCTATAGACTCTGTCTCTCTCTCCCTCTATAGACTCTTTCTCTCTGTCTCTCTCTCCCTCTATAGACTCTTTCTCTCCGTCTCTCTCTCGCTCTATAGACTCTTTCTCTCTGTCTCTCTCTCCCTCTATAGACTCTTTCTCTCTGTCTCTCTCTCCCTCTATAGACTCTGTCTCTCTCTCCCTCTATAGACTCTTTCTCTCTGTCTCTCTCTCCCTCTATAGACTCTTTATCTCCGTCTCTCTCTCCCTCTATAGACTCTTTCTCCCCGTCTCTCTCTCGCTCTATAGACTCTTTCTCTCTGTCTCTCTCTCCCTCTATAGACTCTTTCTCTCTGTCTCTCTCTCCCTCTATAAACTCTGTCTCTCTCTCCCTCTATAGACTCTTTCTCTCCGTCTCTCTCTCCCTCTATAGACTCTGTCTCTCTCTCCCTCTATATACTCTGTTTCTCTGTCTCTCTCTCCCTCTATAAACTCTTTCTCTCTGTCTCTCTCTCCCTCTATAGACTCTTTCTCTCTGTCTCTCTCTCCCTCTATAGACTCTGTCTCTCTGTCTCTCTCTCTCCCTCTATAGACTCTGTCTCTCTGTCTCTCTCTCCGTCTATAAACTCTTTCTCTCTGTCTCTCTCTCCCTCTATAGACTCTGTCTCTCTCTCCCTCTATAGACTCGTTCTCTCTGTCTCTCTCTCTCCCTCTATAGACTCTTTCTCTCTGTCTCTCTCTCCCTCTATAGACTCTGTCTCTCTCTCCCTCTATAGACTCTTTCTCTCTGTCTCTCTCTCCCTCTATATACTCTGTTTCTCTGTCTCTCTCTCCCTCTATAAACTCTTTCTCTCGTCTCTCTCTCCCTCTATAGACTCTGTCTCTCTTCTCTCTCTCTCCCTCTTCTCTGTCTCTCTGTCTCTCTCTCCTCTATAGACTCTTTCTCTCTGTCTCTCTCTCCCTCTATAGACTCTGTCTCTCTCTCCCTCTATAGACTCTTCTCCTGTCTCTCTCTCTCCCTCTATAGACTCTTTCTCTCTGTCTCTCTCTCCCTCTATAAACTCTGTCTCTCTCTCCCTCTATAGACTCTTTCTCTCTGTCTCTCTCTCCCTCTATAGACTCTGTTCTCTCTGTCTCTCTCTCCCTCTATAGACTCTTTCTCTCTGTCTCTCTCTCCCTCTATAGACTCTGTCTCTCTCTCCCTCTATAGACTCTGTCTCTCTGTCTCTCTCTCCCTCTATAGACTCTTCTCTCTGTCTCTCTCTCCCTCTATAGACTCTTTCTCTCTGTCTCTCTCTCCCTCTCTCTATAACTCTGTCTCTCTCTCCCTCTATAGACTCTTTCTCTCTGTCTCTCTCTCCCTCTATAGACTCTTTCCCTCTCCCTCTCTCTCCCTCTATAGACTCTTTCTCTCTGTCTCTCTCTCCCTCTTTAGACTCTTTCTCTCTGTCTCTCTCTCCCTCTTTAGACTCTTTCTCTCTGTCTCTCTCTCCCTCTATAAATTCTGTCTCTCTCTCCCTCTATAGACTCTTTCCCTCTCCCTCTCTCTCCCTCTATAGACTCTTTCTCTCTGTCTCTCTCTCCCTCTTTAGACTCTTTCTCTCTGTCTCTCTCTCCCTCTTTAGACTCTTTCTCTCCGTCTCTCTCTCCCTCTATAGACTCTGTCTCTCTCTCCCTCTATAGACTCTTTCTCTCCGTCTCTCTCTCCCTCTATAAACTCTGTCTCTCTCTCCCTCTATAGACTCTATCTCTCTGTCTCTCTCTCCCTCTATAGACTCTTTCTCTCTGTCTCTCTCTCCCTCTATAGACTCTTTCTCCCTGTCTCTCTCTCTCCCTCTATAGACTCTTTCTCTCTGTCTCTCTCTCCCTCTATAAACTCTGTCTCTCTCTCCCTCTATAGACTCTTTCTCTCCGTCTCTCTCTCCCTCTATAGACTCTGTTTCTCTCCGTCTCTCTCCCTCTATAGACTCTGTCTCTCTCTCCCTCTATAGACTCTTTCTCTCTGTCTCTCTCTCCCTCTATAAACTCTGTCTCTCTCTCCTTCTATAGACTCTTTCTCTCCGTCTCTCTCTCCCTCTATAGACTCTTTCTCTCTGTCTCTCTCTCCCTCTATAGACTCTGTCTCTCTCTCCCTCTATAGACTCTTTCTCTCCGTCTCTCTCTCCCTCTATAGACTCTTTCTCTCCGTCTCTCTCTCCCTCTATAGACTCTGTCTCTCTCTCCCTCTATAGACTCTTTCTCTCTGTCTCTCTCTCCCTCTATAAACTCTGTCTCTCTCTCCCTCTATAGACTTTCTCTCCATCTCTCTCTCCCTCTATAGACTCTTTCTCTCTGTCTCTCTCTCCCTCTATAGACTCTGTCTCTCTCTCCCTCTATAGACTCTTTCTCTCCGTCTCTCTCTCCCCTCTTTAGACTCTCTCTCTCTCCCTCTATAAACTCTGTCTCTCTCTCCCTCTATAGACTCTATCTCTCTGTCTCTCTCTCCCTCTATAGACTCTTTCTCTCTGTCTCTCTCTCCCTCTATAGACTCTTTCTCCCTGTCTCTCTCTCTCCCTCTATAGACTCTTTCTCTCTGTCTCTCTCTCCCTCTATAAACTCTGTCTCTCTCTCCCTCTATAGACTCTTTCTCTCCGTCTCTCTCTCCCTCTATAGACTCTGTTTCTCTCCGTCTCTCTCCCTCTATAGACTCTGTCTCTCTCTCCCTCTATAGACTCTTTCTCTCTGTCTCTCTCTCCCTCTATAAACTCTGTCTCTCTCTCCTTCTATAGACTCTTTCTCTCCGTCTCTCTCTCCCTCTATAGACTCTTTCTCTCTGTCTCTCTCTCCCTCTATAGACTCTGTCTCTCTCTCCCTCTATAGACTCTTTCTCTCCGTCTCTCTCTCCCTCTATAGACTCTTTCTCTCCGTCTCTCTCTCCCTCTATAGACTCTGTCTCTCTCTCCCTCTATAGACTCTTTCTCTCTGTCTCTCTCTCCCTCTATAAACTCTGTCTCTCTCTCCCTCTATAGACTTTCTCTCCATCTCTCTCTCCCTCTATAGACTCTTTCTCTCTGTCTCTCTCTCCCTCTATAGACTCTGTCTCTCTCTCCCTCTATAGACTCTTTCTCTCCGTCTCTCTCTCTCCCTCTTTAGACTCTCTCTCTCTCCCTCTATAAACTCTGTCTCTCTCTCCCTCTATAGACTCTTTATCTCCGTCTCTCTCTCCCTCTATAGACTCTGTCTCTCTCTCCCTCTATAGACTCTTTCTCTCCGTCTCTCTCTCCCTCTATAGACTCTTTCTCTCTGTCTCTCTCTCCCTCTATAGACTCTGTCTCTCTCTCCCTCTATAGACTCTTTCTCTCTGTCTCTCTCTCCCTCTATAGACTCTTTCTCTCCGTCTCTCTCTCGCTCTATAGACTCTTTCTCTCTGTCTCTCTCTCCCTCTATAGACTCTTTCTCTCTGTCTCTCTCTCCCTCTATAGACTCTGTCTCTCTCTCCCTCTATAGACTCTTTCTCTCTGTCTCTCTCTCCCTCTATAGACTCTTTATCTCCGTCTCTCTCTCCCTCTATAGACTCTTTCTCCCCGTCTCTCTCTCGCTCTATAGACTCTTTCTCTCTGTCTCTCTCTCCCTCTATAGACTCTTTCTCTCTGTCTCTCTCTCCCTCTATAAACTCTGTCTCTCTCTCCCTCTATAGACTCTTTCTCTCCGTCTCTCTCTCCCTCTATAGACTCTGTCTCTCTCTCCCTCTATATACTCTGTTTCTCTGTCTCTCTCTCCCTCTATAAACTCTTTCTCTCTGTCTCTCTCTCCCTCTATAGACTCTTTCTCTCTGTCTCTCTCTCCCTCTATAGACTCTGTCTCTCTGTCTCTCTCTCTCCCTCTATAGACTCTGTCTCTCTGTCTCTCTCTCCGTCTATAAACTCTTTCTCTCTGTCTCTCTCTCCCTCTATAGACTCTGTCTCTCTCTCCCTCTATAGACTCGTTCTCTCTGTCTCTCTCTCTCCCTCTATAGACTCTTTCTCTCTGTCTCTCTCTCCCTCTATAGACTCTGTCTCTCTCTCCCTCTATAGACTCTTTCTCTCTGTCTCTCTCTCCCTCTATATACTCTGTTTCTCTGTCTCTCTCTCCCTCTATAAACTCTTTCTCTCTGTCTCTCTCTCCCTCTATAGACTCTTTCTCTCTGTCTCTCTCTCCCTCTATAAACTCTTTCTCTCTGTCTCTCTCTCCCTCTATAGACTCTTTCTCTCTGTCTCTCTCTCCCTCTATAGACTCTTTCTCTCTGTCTCTCTCTCCCTCTATAAACTCTGTCTCTCTCTCCCTCTATAGACACTTTCTCTCTGTCTCTCTCTCTCTATAGACTCTTTCTCTCTGTCTCTCTATCCCTCTATAGACTCTTTCTCTCTGTCTCTCTCTCTCTCTATAGACTCTGTCTCTCTCTCCCTCTATAGACTCTGTCTCTCTGTCTCTCTCTCCCTCTATAAACTCTGTCTCTCTCTCCCTCTATAGACTCTTTCTCTCTGTCTCTCTCTCCCTCTATAAACTCTGTCTCTCTCTCCCTCTATAGACTCTTTCTCTCTGTCTCTCTCTCCCTCTATAGACTCTTTCCCTCTCCCTCTCTCTCCCTCTATAGACTCTTTCTCTCTGTCTCTCTCTCCCTCTTTAGACTCTTTCTCTCTGTCTCTCTCTCCCTCTTTAGACTCTTTCTCTCTGTCTCTCTCTCCCTCTATAAATTCTGTCTCTCTCTCCCTCTATAGACTCTTTCCCTCTCCCTCTCTCTCCCTCTATAGACTCTTTCTCTCTGTCTCTCTCTCCCTCTTTAGACTCTTTCTCTCTGTCTCTCTCTCCCTCTTTAGACTCTTTCTCTCCGTCTCTCTCTCCCTCTATAGACTCTGTCTCTCTCTCCCTCTATAGACTCTTTCTCTCCGTCTCTCTCTCCCTCTATAAACTCTGTCTCTCTCTCCCTCTATAGACTCTATCTCTCTGTCTCTCTCTCCCTCTATAGACTCTTTCTCTCTGTCTCTCTCTCCCTCTATAGACTCTTTCTCCCTGTCTCTCTCTCTCCCTCTATAGACTCTTTCTCTCTGTCTCTCTCTCCCTCTATAAACTCTGTCTCTCTCTCCCTCTATAGACTCTTTCTCTCCGTCTCTCTCTCCCTCTATAGACTCTGTTTCTCTCCGTCTCTCTCCCTCTATAGACTCTGTCTCTCTCTCCCTCTATAGACTCTTTCTCTCTGTCTCTCTCTCCCTCTATAAACTCTGTCTCTCTCTCCTTCTATAGACTCTTTCTCTCCGTCTCTCTCTCCCTCTATAGACTCTTTCTCTCTGTCTCTCTCTCCCTCTATAGACTCTGTCTCTCTCTCCCTCTATAGACTCTTTCTCTCCGTCTCTCTCTCCCTCTATAGACTCTTTCTCTCCGTCTCTCTCTCCCTCTATAGACTCTGTCTCTCTCTCCCTCTATAGACTCTTTCTCTCTGTCTCTCTCTCCCTCTATAAACTCTGTCTCTCTCTCCCTCTATAGACTTTCTCTCCATCTCTCTCTCCCTCTATAGACTCTTTCTCTCTGTCTCTCTCTCCCTCTATAAACTCTGTCTCTCTCTCCCTCTATAGACTCTTTCTCTCCGTCTCTCTCTCCCTCTATAGACTCTTTCTCTCTGTCTCTCTCTCCCTCTATAGACTCTGTCTCTCTCTCCCTCTATAGACTCTTTCTCTCCGTCTCTCTCTCTCCCTCTTTAGACTCTCTCTCTCTCCCTCTATAAACTCTGTCTCTCTCTCCCTCTATAGACTCTTTATCTCCGTCTCTCTCTCCCTCTATAGACTCTGTCTCTCTCTCCCTCTATAGACTCTTTCTCTCCGTCTCTCTCTCCCTCTATAGACTCTTTCTCTCTGTCTCTCTCTCCCTCTATAGACTCTGTCTCTCTCTCCCTCTATAGACTCTTTCTCTCTGTCTCTCTCTCCCTCTATAGACTCTTTCTCTCCGTCTCTCTCTCGCTCTATAGACTCTTTCTCTCTGTCTCTCTCTCCCTCTATAGACTCTTTCTCTCTGTCTCTCTCTCCCTCTATAGACTCTGTCTCTCTCTCCCTCTATAGACTCTTTCTCTCTGTCTCTCTCTCCCTCTATAGACTCTTTATCTCCGTCTCTCTCTCCCTCTATAGACTCTTTCTCCCCGTCTCTCTCTCGCTCTATAGACTCTTTCTCTCTGTCTCTCTCTCCCTCTATAGACTCTTTCTCTCTGTCTCTCTCTCCCTCTATAAACTCTGTCTCTCTCTCCCTCTATAGACTCTTTCTCTCCGTCTCTCTCTCCCTCTATAGACTCTGTCTCTCTCTCCCTCTATATACTCTGTTTCTCTGTCTCTCTCTCCCTCTATAAACTCTTTCTCTCTGTCTCTCTCTCCCTCTATAGACTCTTTCTCTCTGTCTCTCTCTCCCTCTATAGACTCTGTCTCTCTGTCTCTCTCTCTCCCTCTATAGACTCTGTCTCTCTGTCTCTCTCTCCGTCTATAAACTCTTTCTCTCTGTCTCTCTCTCCCTCTATAGACTCTGTCTCTCTCTCCCTCTATAGACTCGTTCTCTCTGTCTCTCTCTCTCCCTCTATAGACTCTTTCTCTCTGTCTCTCTCTCCCTCTATAGACTCTGTCTCTCTCTCCCTCTATAGACTCTTTCTCTCTGTCTCTCTCTCCCTCTATATACTCTGTTTCTCTGTCTCTCTCTCCCTCTATAAACTCTTTCTCTCTGTCTCTCTCTCCCTCTATAGACTCTTTCTCTCTGTCTCTCTCTCCCTCTATAAACTCTTTCTCTCTGTCTCTCTCTCCCTCTATAGACTCTTTCTCTCTGTCTCTCTGTCCCTCTATAGACTCTTTCTCTCGGTCTCTCTCTCCCTCTATAAACTCTGTCTCTCTCTCCCTCTATAGACACTTTCTCTCTGTCTCTCTCTCTCTATAGACTCTTTCTCTCTGTCTCTCTATCCCTCTATAGACTCTTTCTCTCTGTCTCTCTCTCTCTCTATAGACTCTGTCTCTCTCTCCCTCTATAGACTCTGTCTCTCTGTCTCTCTCTCCCTCTATAAACTCTGTCTCTCTCTCCCTCTATAGACTCTTTCTCTCTGTCTCTCTCTCCCTCTATAAACTCTGTCTCTCTCTCCCTCTATAGACTTTCTCTCTGTCTCTCTCTCCCTCTATAGACTCTTTCCCTCTCCCTCTCTCTCCCTCTATAGACTCTTTCTCTCTGTCTCTCTCTCCCTCTTTAGACTCTTTCTCTCTGTCTCTCTCTCCCTCTTTAGACTCTTTCTCTCTGTCTCTCTCTCCCTCTATAAATTCTGTCTCTCTCTCCCTCTATAGACTCTTTCCCTCTCCCTCTCTCTCCCTCTATAGACTCTTTCTCTCTGTCTCTCTCTCCCTCTTTAGACTCTTTCTCTCTGTCTCTCTCTCCCTCTTTAGACTCTTTCTCTCCGTCTCTCTCTCCCTCTATAGACTCTGTCTCTCTCTCCCTCTATAGACTCTTTCTCTCCGTCTCTCTCTCCCTCTATAAACTCTGTCTCTCTCTCCCTCTATAGACTCTATCTCTCTGTCTCTCTCTCCCTCTATAGACTCTTTCTCTCTGTCTCTCTCTCCCTCTATAGACTCTTTCTCCCTGTCTCTCTCTCTCCCTCTATAGACTCTTTCTCTCTGTCTCTCTCTCCCTCTATAAACTCTGTCTCTCTCTCCCTCTATAGACTCTTTCTCTCCGTCTCTCTCTCCCTCTATAGACTCTGTTTCTCTCCGTCTCTCTCCCTCTATAGACTCTGTCTCTCTCTCCCTCTATAGACTCTTTCTCTCTGTCTCTCTCTCCCTCTATAAACTCTGTCTCTCTCTCCTTCTATAGACTCTTTCTCTCCGTCTCTCTCTCCCTCTATAGACTCTTTCTCTCTGTCTCTCTCTCCCTCTATAGACTCTGTCTCTCTCTCCCTCTATAGACTCTTTCTCTCCGTCTCTCTCTCCCTCTATAGACTCTTTCTCTCCGTCTCTCTCTCCCTCTATAGACTCTGTCTCTCTCTCCCTCTATAGACTCTTTCTCTCTGTCTCTCTCTCCCTCTATAAACTCTGTCTCTCTCTCCCTCTATAGACTTTCTCTCCATCTCTCTCTCCCTCTATAGACTCTTTCTCTCTGTCTCTCTCTCCCTCTATAAACTCTGTCTCTCTCTCCCTCTATAGACTCTTTCTCTCCGTCTCTCTCTCCCTCTATAGACTCTTTCTCTCTGTCTCTCTCTCCCTCTATAGACTCTGTCTCTCTCTCCCTCTATAGACTCTTTCTCTCCGTCTCTCTCTCTCCCTCTTTAGACTCTCTCTCTCTCCCTCTATAAACTCTGTCTCTCTCTCCCTCTATAGACTCTTTATCTCCGTCTCTCTCTCCCTCTATAGACTCTGTCTCTCTCTCCCTCTATAGACTCTTTCTCTCCGTCTCTCTCTCCCTCTATAGACTCTTTCTCTCTGTCTCTCTCTCCCTCTATAGACTCTGTCTCTCTCTCCCTCTATAGACTCTTTCTCTCTGTCTCTCTCTCCCTCTATAGACTCTTTCTCTCCGTCTCTCTCTCGCTCTATAGACTCTTTCTCTCTGTCTCTCTCTCCCTCTATAGACTCTTTCTCTCTGTCTCTCTCTCCCTCTATAGACTCTGTCTCTCTCTCCCTCTATAGACTCTTTCTCTCTGTCTCTCTCTCCCTCTATAGACTCTTTATCTCCGTCTCTCTCTCCCTCTATAGACTCTTTCTCCCCGTCTCTCTCTCGCTCTATAGACTCTTTCTCTCTGTCTCTCTCTCCCTCTATAGACTCTTTCTCTCTGTCTCTCTCTCCCTCTATAAACTCTGTCTCTCTCTCCCTCTATAGACTCTTTCTCTCCGTCTCTCTCTCCCTCTATAGACTCTGTCTCTCTCTCCCTCTATAGACTCTTTCTCTCCGTCTCTCTCTCCCTCTATAAACTCTGTCTCTCTCTCCCTCTATAGACTCTTTCTCTCTGTCTCTCTCTCCCTCTATAGACTCTTTCTCTCTGTCTCTCTCTCCCTCTATAGACTCTTTCTCCCTGTCTCTCTCTCTCCCTCTATAGACTCTTTCTCTCTGTCTCTCTCTCCCTCTATAAACTCTGTCTCTCTCTCCCTCTATAGACTCTTTCTCTCCGTCTCTCTCTCCCTCTATAGACTCTGTTTCTCTCCGTCTCTCTCCCTCTATAGACTCTGTCTCTCTCTCCCTCTATAGACTCTTTCTCTCTGTCTCTCTCTCCCTCTATAAACTCTGTCTCTCTCTCCCTCTATAGACTCTTTCTCTCCGTCTCTCTCTCCCTCTATAGACTCTTTCTCTCTGTCTCTCTCTCCCTCTATAGACTCTTTCTCTCCGTTTCTCTCTCCCTCTATAGACTCTTTCTCTCTGTCTCTCTCTCTCCCTCTATAGACTCTTTCTCTCTCTCCCTCTATAGACTCTTTCTCTCCGTCTCTCTCTCCCTCTATAGACTCTGTCTCTCTCTCCCTCTATATACTCTTTCTCTCCGTCTCTCTCTCCCTCTATAGACTCTTTCTCTCTGTCTCTCTCTCCCTCTATAGACTCTGTCTCTCTCTCCCTCTATAGACTCTTTCTCTCCGTCTCTCTCTCCCTCTATAGACTCTTTCTCTCCGTCTCTCTCTCCCTCTATAGACTCTGTCTCTCTCTCCCTCTATAGACTCTTTCTCTCTGTCTCTCTCTCCCTCTATAAACTCTGTCTCTCTCTCCCTCTATAGACTCTTTCTCTCCATCTCTCTCTCCCTCTATAGACTCTTTCTCTCTGTCTCTCTCTCCCTCTATAAACTCTGTCTCTCTCTCCCTCTATAGACTCTTTCTCTCCGTCTCTCTCTCCCTCTATAGACTCTTTCTCTCTGTCTCTCTCTCCCTCTATAGACTCTGTCTCTCTCTCCCTCTATAGACTCTTTCTCTCCGTCTCTCTCTCTCCCTCTTTAGACTCTCTCTCTCTCCCTCTATAAACTCTGTCTCTCTCTCCCTCTATAGACTCTTTATCTCCGTCTCTCTCTCCCTCTATAGACTCTGTCTCTCTCTCCCTCTATAGACTCTTTCTCTCCGTCTCTCTCTCCCTCTATAGACTCTTTCTCTCTGTCTCTCTCTCCCTCTATAGACTCTTTCTCTCTGTCTCTCTCTCCCTCTATAGACTCTTTCTCTCTGTCTCTCTCTCCCTCTATAGACTCTTTCTCTCCGTCTCTCTCTCGCTCTATAGACTCTTTCTCTCTGTCTCTCTCTCCCTCTATAGACTCTTTCTCTCTGTCTCTCTCTCCATCTATAGACTCTGTCTCTCTCTCCCTCTATAGACTCTTTCTCTCTGTCTCTCTCTCCCTCTATAGACTCTTTATCTCCGTCTCTCTCTCCCTCTATAGACTCTTTCTCTCTGTCTCTCTCTCCCTCTATAGACTCTTTCTCTCCGTCTCTCTCTCCCTCTATAGACTCTTTCTCTCCGTCTCTCTCTCGCTCTATAGACTCTTTCTCTCTGTCTCTCTCTCCCTCTATAGACTCTTTCTCTCTGTCTCTCTCTCCCTCTATAAACTCTGTCTCTCTCTCCCTCTATAGACTCTTTCTCTCCATCTCTCTCTCTCCCTCTATAGACTCTGTCTCTCTCTCCCTCTATAAACTCTGTCTCTCTCTCCCTCTATAGACTCTTTCTCTCCGTCTCTCTCTCCCTCTATAGACTTTGTCTCTCTCTCCCTCTATAGACTCTTTCTCTCCGTCTCTCTCTCCCTCTATAAACTCTGTCTCTCTCTCCCTCTATAGACTCTTTCTCTCTGTCTCTCTCTCCCTCTATAGACTTTCTCTCTGTCTCTCTCTCCCTCTATAGACTCTTTCTCTCTGTCTCTCTCTCCCTCTACAAACTCTGTCTCTCTCTCCCTCTATTACTCTTTCTCTCCGTCTCTCTCTCCCTCTATAGACTCTGTCTCTCTCTCCCTCTATAGACTCTTTCTCTCCGTCTCTCTCTCCCTCTATTGACTCTGTCTCTCTCTCCCTCTATAGACTCTTTCTCTCCGTCTCTCAACCCTCTATAGACTCTGTCTCTCTCTCGCTCTATAGACTCTTTCTCTCTGTCTCTCTCTCCCTCTATAGACTCTTTCTCTCCGTATCTCTCTCTCTCTATAGACTCTTTCTCTCCGTCTCTCTCTCCCTCTATAGACTCTGTCTCTCTCTCCCTCTATAGACTCTTTCTCTCCGTCTCTCTCTCCCTCTATAGACTCTATCACTCTCTCCCTCTATAGACTCTTTCTCTCTGTCTCTCCCTCTATAGACTCTTTCTCTCTGTCTCTCTCTCCCTCTATAGACTCTTTCTCTCTGTCTCTCTCTCGCTATATAGACTCTGTCTCTCTCTCCCTCTATAGACTCTTTCTCTCTGTCTCTCTCTCCCTATATAGACTCTGTCTCTCTCTCCCTCTATAGACTCTTTCTCTCTGTCTCTCTCTCCCTCTATAGACTCTTTCTCTCCGTCTCTCTCTCCCTCTATAGACTCTTTCTCTCTATCTCTCTCTCCCTCTATAGACTCTTTCTCTCTGTCTCTCTCTCCCTCTATAGACTCTGTCTCTCTCTCCCTCTATAGACTCTTTCTCTCTGTCTCTCTCTCCCTCTATAGACTCTTTCTCTCTGTCTCTCTCTCCCTCTATAGACTCTGTCTCTCTCTCTCTCTATAGACTCTTTCTCTCTGTCTCTCTCTCCCTCTATAGACTCTTCCTCTCTGTCTCTCTCTCCCTCTATAGACTCTGTCTCTCTCTCTCTATAGACTCTTTCTCTCTGTCTCTGTCTCCCTCTATAGACTCTTTCTCTCTATCTCTCTCTCCCTCTATAGACTCTTTCTCTCTGTCTCTCTCTCCCTCTATAGACTCTGTCTCTCTCTCCCTCTATAGACTCTTTCTCTCTATCTCTCTCTCCCTCTATAGACTCTGTCTCTCTCTCTCCCTCTATAGACTCTTTCTCTCTGTCTCTCTCTCCCTCTATAGACTCTGTCCCTCTCTTCCTCTATAGACTCTTTCTCTCTATCTCTCTCTCCCTCTATAGACTCTTTCTCTCTGTCTCTCTCTCCCTCTATAGACTCTGTCTCTCTCTCCCTCTATAGACTCTTTCTCTCTGTCTCTCTCTCCCTCTGTAGACTCTCCCTCTCTCTCTCCCTCTATAGACTCTTTCTCTCTGTCTCTCTCTCCCTCTATAGACTCTGTCTCTCTCTCCCTCTATAGACTCTTTCTCTCTATCTCTCTCTCCCTCTATAGACTCTTTCTCTCCGTCTCTCTCTCCCTCTATAAACTCTGTCTCTCTCTCCCTCTATAGACTCTTTCTCTCCGTCTATCTCTCTCCCTCTATAGACTCTGTCTCTCTCTCCCTCTATAAACTCTGTCTCTCTCTCCCTCTATAGACTCTTTCTCTCCGTCTCTCTCTCCCTCTATAGACTCTGTCTCTCTCTCCCTCTATAGACTCTTTCTCTCCGTCTCTCTCTCCCTCTATAAACTCTGTCTCTCTCTCCCTCTATAGACTCTTTCTCTCTGTCTCTCTCTCCCTCTATAGACTCTTTCTCCCTGTCTCTCTCTCTCCCTCTATAGACTCTTTCTCTCTGTCTCTCTCTCCCTCTATAAACTCTGTCTCTCTCTCCCTCTATAGACTCTTTCTCTCCGTCTCTCTCTCCCTCTATAGACTCTGTTTCTCTCCGTCTCTCTCCCTCTATAGACTCTGTCTCTCTCTCCCTCTATAGACTCTTTCTCTCTGTCTCTCTCTCCCTCTATAAACTCTGTCTCTCTCTCCCTCTATAGACTCTTTCTCTCCGTCTCTCTCTCCCTCTATAGACTCTTTCTCTCTGTCTCTCTCTCCCTCTATAGACTCTGTCTCTCTCTCCCTCTATAGACTCTTTCTCTCCGTCTCTCTCTCCCTCTATAGACTCTTTCTCTCCGTCTCTCTCTCCCTCTATAGACTCTGTCTCTCTCTCCCTCTATAGACTCTTTCTCTCTGTCTCTCTCTCCCTCTATAAACTCTGTCTCTCTCTCCCTCTATAGACTTTCTCTCCATCTCTCTCTCCCTCTATAGACTCTTTCTCTCTGTCTCTCTCTCCCTCTATAAACTCTGTCTCTCTCTCCCTCTATAGACTCTTTCTCTCCGTCTCTCTCTCCCTCTATAGACTCTTTCTCTCTGTCTCTCTCTCCCTCTATAGACTCTGTCTCTCTCTCCCTCTATAGACTCTTTCTCTCCGTCTCTCTCTCTCCCTCTTTAGACTCTCTCTCTCTCCCTCTATAAACTCTGTCTCTCTCTCCCTCTATAGACTCTTTATCTCCGTCTCTCTCTCCCTCTATAGACTCTGTCTCTCTCTCCCTCTATAGACTCTTTCTCTCCGTCTCTCTCTCCCTCTATAGACTCTTTCTCTCTGTCTCTCTCTCCCTCTATAGACTCTGTCTCTCTCTCCCTCTATAGACTCTTTCTCTCTGTCTCTCTCTCCATCTATAGACTCTTTCTCTCCGTCTCTCTCTCGCTCTATAGACTCTTTCTCTCTGTCTCTCTCTCCCTCTATAGACTCTTTCTCTCTGTCTCTCTCTCCCACTATAGACTCTGTCTCTCTCTCCCTCTATAGACTCTTTCTCTCTGTCTCTCTCTCCCTCTATAGACTCTTTATCTCCGTCTCTCTCTCCCTCTATAGACTCTTTCTCCCCGTCTCTCTCTCGCTCTATAGACTCTTTCTCTCTGTCTCTCTCTCCCTCTATAGACTCTTTCTCTCTGTCTCTCTCTCCCTCTATAAACTCTGTCTCTCTCTCCCTCTATAGACTCTTTCTCTCCGTCTCTCTCTCCCTCTATAGACTCTGTCTCTCTCTCCCTCTATAGACTCTTTCTCTCCGTCTCTCTCTCCCTCTATAAACTCTGTCTCTCTCTCCCTCTATAGACTCTTTCTCTCTGTCTCTCTCTCCCTCTATAGACTCTTTCTCTCTGTCTCTCTCTCCCTCTATAAACTCTGTCTCTCTCTCCCTCTATAGACTTTCTCTCCATCTCTCTCTCCCTCTATAGACTCTTTCTCTCTGTCTCTCTCTCCCTCTATAAACTCTGTCTCTCTCTCTCTATAGACTCTTTCTCTCTGTCTCTGTCTCCCTCTATAGACTCTTTCTCTCTATCTCTCTCTCCCTCTATAGACTCTTTCTCTCTGTCTCTCTCTCCCTCTATAGACTCTGTCTCTCTCTCCCTCTATAGACTCTTTCTCTCTATCTCTCTCTCCCTCTATAGACTCTGTCTCTCTCTCTCCCTCTATAGACTCTTTCTCTCTGTCTCTCTCTCCCTCTATAGACTCTGTCCCTCTCTTCCTCTATAGACTCTTTCTCTCTATCTCTCTCTCCCTCTATAGACTCTTTCTCTCTGTCTCTCTCTCCCTCTATAGACTCTGTCTCTCTCTCCCTCTATAGACTCTTTCTCTCTGTCTCTCTCTCCCTCTGTAGACTCTCCCTCTCTCTCTCCCTCTATAGACTCTTTCTCTCTGTCTCTCTCTCCCTCTATAGACTCTGTCTCTCTCTCCCTCTATAGACTCTTTCTCTCTATCTCTCTCTCCCTCTATAGACTCTTTCTCTCCGTCTCTCTCTCCCTCTATAAACTCTGTCTCTCTCTCCCTCTATAGACTCTTTCTCTCCGTCTATCTCTCTCCCTCTATAGACTCTGTCTCTCTCTCCCTCTATAAACTCTGTCTCTCTCTCCCTCTATAGACTCCCTCTCTCCGTCTCTCTCTCCCTCTATAGACTCTGTCTCTCTCTCCCTCTATAGACTCTTTCTCTCCGTCTCTCTCTCCCTCTATAAACTCTGTCTCTCTCTCCCTCTATAGACTCTTTCTCTCTGTCTCTCTCTCCCTCTATAGACTCTTTCTCCCTGTCTCTCTCTCTCCCTCTATAGACTCTTTCTCTCTGTCTCTCTCTCCCTCTATAAACTCTGTCTCTCTCTCCCTCTATAGACTCTTTCTCTCCGTCTCTCTCTCCCTCTATAGACTCTGTTTCTCTCCGTCTCTCTCCCTCTATAGACTCTGTCTCTCTCTCCCTCTATAGACTCTTTCTCTCTGTCTCTCTCTCCCTCTATAAACTCTGTCTCTCTCTCCCTCTATAGACTCTTTCTCTCCGTCTCTCTCTCCCTCTATAGACTCTTTCTCTCTGTCTCTCTCTCCCTCTATAGACTCTGTCTCTCTCTCCCTCTATAGACTCTTTCTCTCCGTCTCTCTCTCCCTCTATAGACTCTTTCTCTCCGTCTCTCTCTCCCTCTATAGACTCTGTCTCTCTCTCCCTCTATAGACTCTTTCTCTCTGTCTCTCTCTCCCTCTATAAACTCTGTCTCTCTCTCCCTCTATAGACTTTCTCTCCATCTCTCTCTCCCTCTATAGACTCTTTCTCTCTGTCTCTCTCTCCCTCTATAAACTCTGTCTCTCTCTCCCTCTATAGACTCTTTCTCTCCGTCTCTCTCTCCCTCTATAGACTCTTTCTCTCTGTCTCTCTCTCCCTCTATAGACTCTGTCTCTCTCTCCCTCTATAGACTCTTTCTCTCCGTCTCTCTCTCTCCCTCTTTAGACTCTCTCTCTCTCCCTCTATAAACTCTGTCTCTCTCTCCCTCTATAGACTCTTTATCTCCGTCTCTCTCTCCCTCTATAGACTCTGTCTCTCTCTCCCTCTATAGACTCTTTCTCTCCGTCTCTCTCTCCCTCTATAGACTCTTTCTCTCTGTCTCTCTCTCCCTCTATAGACTCTGTCTCTCTCTCCCTCTATAGACTCTTTCTCTCTGTCTCTCTCTCCATCTATAGACTCTTTCTCTCCGTCTCTCTCTCGCTCTATAGACTCTTTCTCTCTGTCTCTCTCTCCCTCTATAGACTCTTTCTCTCTGTCTCTCTCTCCCACTATAGACTCTGTCTCTCTCTCCCTCTATAGACTCTTTCTCTCTGTCTCTCTCTCCCTCTATAGACTCTTTATCTCCGTCTCTCTCTCCCTCTATAGACTCTTTCTCCCCGTCTCTCTCTCGCTCTATAGACTCTTTCTCTCTGTCTCTCTCTCCCTCTATAGACTCTTTCTCTCTGTCTCTCTCTCCCTCTATAAACTCTGTCTCTCTCTCCCTCTATAGACTCTTTCTCTCCGTCTCTCTCTCCCTCTATAGACTCTGTCTCTCTCTCCCTCTATAGACTCTTTCTCTCCGTCTCTCTCTCCCTCTATAAACTCTGTCTCTCTCTCCCTCTATAGACTCTTTCTCTCTGTCTCTCTCTCCCTCTATAGACTCTTTCTCTCTGTCTCTCTCTCCCTCTATAAACTCTGTCTCTCTCTCCCTCTATAGACTTTCTCTCCATCTCTCTCTCCCTCTATAGACTCTTTCTCTCTGTCTCTCTCTCCCTCTATAAACTCTGTCTCTCTCTCCCTCTATAGACTCTTTCTCTCCGTCTCTCTCTCCCTCTATAGACTCTTTCTCTCTGTCTCTCTCTCCATCTATAGACTCTTTCTCTCCGTCTCTCTCTCGCTCTATAGACTCTTTCTCTCTGTCTCTCTCTCCCTCTATAGACTCTTTCTCTCTGTCTCTCTCTCCCACTATAGACTCTGTCTCTCTCTCCCTCTATAGACTCTTTCTCTCTGTCTCTCTCTCCCTCTATAGACTCTTTATCTCCGTCTCTCTCTCCCTCTATAGACTCTTTCTCCCCGTCTGTCTCTCGCTCTATAGACTCTTTCTCTCTGTCTCTCTCTCCCTCTATAGACTCTTTCTCTCTGTCTCTCTCTCCCTCTATAAACTCTGTCTCTCTCTCCCTCTATAGACTCTTTCTCTCCGTCTCTCTCTCCCTCTATAGACTCTGTCTCTCTCTCCCTCTATAGACTCTTTCTCTCCGTCTCTCTCTCCCTCTATAAACTCTGTCTCTCTCTCCCTCTATAGACTCTTTCTCTCTGTCTCTCTCTCCCTCTATAGACTCTTTCTCTCTGTCTCTCTCTCCCTCTATAGACTCTTTCTCCCTGTCTCTCTCTCTCCCTCTATAGACTCTTTCTCTCTGTCTCTCTCTCCCTCTATAAACTCTGTCTCTCTCTCCCTCTATAGACTCTTTCTCTCCGTCTCTCTCTCCCTCTATAGACTCTGTTTCTCTCCGTCTCTCTCCCTCTATAGACTCTGTCTCTCTCTCCCTCTATAGACTCTTTCTCTCTGTCTCTCTCTCCCTCTATAAACTCTGTCTCTCTCTCCCTCTATAGACTCTTTCTCTCCGTCTCTCTCTCCCTCTATAGACTCTTTCTCTCTGTCTCTCTCTCCCTCTATAGACTCTTTCTCTCCGTTTCTCTCTCCCTCTATAGACTCTTTCTCTCTGTCTCTCTCTCTCCCTCTATAGACTCTTTCTCTCTCTCCCTCTATAGACTCTTTCTCTCCGTCTCTCTCTCCCTCTATAGACTCTGTCTCTCTCTCCCTCTATATACTCTTTCTCTCCGTCTCTCTCTCCCTCTATAGACTCTTTCTCTCTGTCTCTCTCTCCCTCTATAGACTCTGTCTCTCTCTCCCTCTATAGACTCTTTCTCTCCGTCTCTCTCTCCCTCTATAGACTCTTTCTCTCCGTCTCTCTCTCCCTCTATAGACTCTGTCTCTCTCTCCCTCTATAGACTCTTTCTCTCTGTCTCTCTCTCCCTCTATAAACTCTGTCTCTCTCTCCCTCTATAGACGCTTTCTCTCCATCTCTCTCTCCCTCTATAGACTCTTTCTCTCTGTCTCTCTCTCCCTCTATAAACTCTGTCTCTCTCTCCCTCTATAGACTCTTTCTCTCCGTCTCTCTCTCCCTCTATAGACTCTTTCTCTCTGTCTCTCTCTCCCTCTATAGACTCTGTCTCTCTCTCCCTCTATAGACTCTTTCTCTCCGTCTCTCTCTCTCCCTCTTTAGACTCTCTCTCTCTCCCTCTATAAACTCTGTCTCTCTCTCCCTCTATAGACTCTTTATCTCCGTCTCTCTCTCCCTCTATAGACTCTGTCTCTCTCTCCCTCTATAGACTCTTTCTCTCCGTCTCTCTCTCCCTCTATAGACTCTTTCTCTCTGTCTCTCTCTCCCTCTATAGACTCTTTCTCTCTGTCTCTCTCTCCCTCTATAGACTCTTTCTCTCTGTCTCTCTCTCCCTCTATAGACTCTTTCTCTCCGTCTCTCTCTCGCTCTATAGACTCTTTCTCTCTGTCTCTCTCTCCCTCTATAGACTCTTTCTCTCTGTCTCTCTCTCCATCTATAGACTCTGTCTCTCTCTCCCTCTATAGACTCTTTCTCTCTGTCTCTCTCTCCCTCTATAGACTCTTTATCTCCGTCTCTCTCTCCCTCTATAGACTCTTTCTCTCTGTCTCTCTCTCCCTCTATAGACTCTTTCTCTCCGTCTCTCTCTCCCTCTATAGACTCTTTCTCTCCGTCTCTCTCTCGCTCTATAGACTCTTTCTCTCTGTCTCTCTCTCCCTCTATAGACTGTTTCTCTCTGTCTCTCTCTCCCTCTATAAACTCTGTCTCTCTCTCCCTCTATAGACTCTTTCTCTCCATCTCTCTCTCTCCCTCTATAGACTCTGTCTCTCTCTCCCTCTATAAACTCTGTCTCTCTCTCCCTCTATAGACTCTTTCTCTCCGTCTCTCTCTCCCTCTATAGACTCTGTCTCTCTCTCCCTCTATAGACTCTTTCTCTCCGTCTCTCTCTCCCTCTATAAACTCTGTCTCTCTCTCCCTCTATAGACTCTTTCTCTCTGTCTCTCTCTCCCTCTATAGACTTTCTCTCTGTCTCTCTCTCCCTCTATAGACTCTTTCTCTCTGTCTCTCTCTCCCTCTACAAACTCTGTCTCTCTCTCCCTCTATAGACTCTTTCTCTCCGTCTCTCTCTCCCTCTATAGACTCTGTCTCTCTCTCCCTCTATAGACTCTTTCTCTCCGTCTCTCTCTCCCTCTATTGACTCTGTCTCTCTCTCCCTCTATAGACTCTTTCTCTCTGTCTCTCTCTCCATCTATAGACTCTTTCTCTCCGTCTCTCTCTCGCTCTATAGACTCTTTCTCTCTGTCTCTCTCTCCCTCTATAGACTCTTTCTCTCTGTCTCTCTCTCCCACTATAGACTCTGTCTCTCTCTCCCTCTATAGACTCTTTCTCTCTGTCTCTCTCTCCCTCTATAGACTCTTTATCTCCGTCTCTCTCTCCCTCTATAGACTCTTTCTCCCCGTCTCTCTCTCGCTCTATAGACTCTTTCTCTCTGTCTCTCTCTCCCTCTATAGACTCTTTCTCTCGTCTCTCTCTCCCTATATAAACTCTGTCTCTCTCTCCCTCTATAGACTCTTTCTCTCCGTCTCTCTCTCCCTCTATAGACTCTGTCTCTCTCTCCCTCTATAGACTCTTTCTCTCCGTCTCTCTCTCCCTCTATAAACTCTGTCTCTCTCTCCCTCTATAGACTCTTTCTCTCTGTCTCTCTCTCCCTCTATAGACTCTTTCTCTCTGTCTCTCTCTCCCTCTATAGACTCTTTCTCCCTGTCTCTCTCTCTCCCTCTATAGACTCTTTCTCTCTGTCTCTCTCTCCCTCTATAAACTCTGTCTCTCTCTCCCTCTATAGACTCTTTCTCTCCGTCTCTCTCTCCCTCTATAGACTCTGTTTCTCTCCGTCTCTCTCCCTCTATAGACTCTGTCTCTCTCTCCCTCTATAGACTCTTTCTCTCTGTCTCTCTCTCCCTCTATAAACTCTGTCTCTCTCTCCCTCTATAGACTCTTTCTCTCCGTCTCTCTCTCCCTCTATAGACTCTTTCTCTCTGTCTCTCTCTCCCTCTATAGACTCTTTCTCTCCGTTTCTCTCTCCCTCTATAGACTCTTTCTCTCTGTCTCTCTCTCTCCCTCTATAGACTCTTTCTCTCTCTCCCTCTATAGACTCTTTCTCTCCGTCTCTCTCTCCCTCTATAGACTCTGTCTCTCTCTCCCTCTATATACTCTTTCTCTCCGTCTCTCTCTCCCTCTATAGACTCTTTCTCTCTGTCTCTCTCTCCCTCTATAGACTCTGTCTCTCTCTCCCTCTATAGACTCTTTCTCTCCGTCTCTCTCTCCCTCTATAGACTCTTTCTCTCCGTCTCTCTCTCCCTCTATAGACTCTGTCTCTCTCTCCCTCTATAGACTCTTTCTCTCTCTCTCTCTCCCTCTATAAACTCTGTCTCTCTCTCCCTCTATAGACGCTTTCTCTCCATCTCTCTCTCCCTCTATAGACTCTTTCTCTCTGTCTCTCTCTCCCTCTATAAACTCTGTCTCTCTCTCCCTCTATAGACTCTTTCTCTCCGTCTCTCTCTCCCTCTATAGACTCTTTCTCTCTGTCTCTCTCTCCCTCTATAGACTCTGTCTCTCTCTCCCTCTATAGACTCTTTCTCTCCGTCTCTCTCTCTCCCTCTTTAGACTCTCTCTCTCTCCCTCTATAAACTCTGTCTCTCTCTCCCTCTATAGACTCTTTCTCTCCGTCTCTCTCTCCCTCTATAGACTCTTTCTCTCTGTCTCTCTCTCCCTCTATAGACTCTTTCTCTCCGTCTCTCTCTCGCTCTATAGACTCTTTCTCTCTGTCTCTCTCTCCCTCTATAGACTCTTTCTCTCTGTCTCTCTCTCCATCTATAGACTCTGTCTCTCTCTCCCTCTATAGACTCTTTCTCTCTGTCTCTCTCTCCCTCTATAGACTCTTTATCTCCGTCTCTCTCTCCCTCTATAGACTCTTTCTCTCTGTCTCTCTCTCCCTCTATAGACTCTTTCTCTCCGTCTCTCTCTCCCTCTATAGACTCTTTCTCTCCGTCTCTCTCTCGCTCTATAGACTCTTTCTCTCTGTCTCTCTCTCCCTCTATAGACTGTTTCTCTCTGTCTCTCTCTCCCTCTATAAACTCTGTCTCTCTCTCCCTCTATAGACTCTTTCTCTCCATCTCTCTCTCTCCCTCTATAGACTCTGTCTCTCTCTCCCTCTATAAACTCTGTCTCTCTCTCCCTCTATAGACTCTTTCTCTCCGTCTCTCTCTCCCTCTATAGACTCTGTCTCTCTCTCCCTCTATAGACTCTTTCTCTCCGTCTCTCTCTCCCTCTATAAACTCTGTCTCTCTCTCCCTCTATAGACTCTTTCTCTCTGTCTGTCTCTCCCTCTATAGACTTTCTCTCTGTCTCTCTCTCCCTCTATAGACTCTTTCTCTCTGTCTCTCTCTCCCTCTACAAACTCTGTCTCTCTCTCCCTCTATAGACTCTTTCTCTCCGTCTCTCTCTCCCTCTATAGACTCTGTCTCTCTCTCCCTCTATAGACTCTTTCTCTCCGTCTCTCTCTCCCTCTATTGACTCTGTCTCTCTCTCCCTCTATAGACTCTTTCTCTCCGTCTCTCAACCCTCTATAGACTCTGTCTCTCTCTCGCTCTATAGACTCTTTCTCTCTGTCTCTCTCTCCCTCTATAGACTCTTTCTCTCCGTCTCTCTCTCTCTCTATAGACTCTTTCTCTCCGTCTCTCTCTCCCTCTATAGACTCTGTCTCTCTCTCCCTCTATAGACTCTTTCTCTCCGTCTCTCTCTCCCTCTATAGACTCTATCGCTCTCTCCCTCTATAGACTCTTTCTCTCTGTCTCTCTCTCCCTCTATAGACTCTTTCTCTCTGTCTCTCTCTCCCTCTATAGACTCTTTCTCTCTGTCTCTCTCTCCCTCTATAGACTCTTTCTCTCTGTCTCTCTCTCGCTATATAGACTCTGTCACTCTCTCCCTCTATAGACTCTTTCTCTCTGTCTCTCTCTCCCTATATAGACTCTGTCTCTCTCTCCCTCTATAGACTCTTTCTCTCCGTCTCTCTCTCCCTCTATAGACTCTTTCTCTCCGTCTCTCTCTCCCTCTATAGACTCTTTCTCTCTATCTCTCTCTCCCTCTATAGACTCTTTCTCTCTGTCTCTCTCTCCCTCTATAGACTCTGTCTCTCTCTCCCTCTATAGACTCTTTCTCTCTGTCTCTCTCTCCCTCTATAGACTCTTTCTCTCTGTCTCTCTCTCCCTCTATAGACTCTGTCTCTCTCTCTCTCTATAGACTCTTTCTCTCTGTCTCTCTCTCCCTCTATAGACTCTTCCTCTCTGTCTCTCTCTCCCTCTATAGACTCTGTCTCTCTCTCTCTATAGACTCTTTCTCTCTGTCTCTCTCTCCCTCTATAGACTCTTTCTCTCTATCTCTCTCTCCCTCTATAGACTCTTTCTCTCTGTCTCTCTCTCTCCCTCTATAGACTCTGTCTCTCTCTCCCTCTATAGACTCTTTCTCTCTATCTCTCTCTCCCTCTATAGACTCTGTCTCTCTCTCCCTCTATAGACTCTTTCTCTCTGTCTCTCTCTCCCTCTATAGACTCTCTCTCTCTCTCTCCCTCTATAGACTCTTTCTCTCTCTCTCTCTCCCTCTATAGACTCTTTCTCTCTGTCTCTCTCTCCCTCTATAGACTCTGTCTCTCTCTCCCTCTATAGACTCTTTCTCTCTCTCTCTCCCTCTATAGACTCTTCTCTCTCTCTCTCTCTCCCTCTATAGACTCTTTCTCTCTGTCTCTCTCTCCCTCTATAGACTCTTTCTCTCTGTCTCTCTCTCCCTCTATAGACTCTTTCTCTCCGTCTCTCTCTCCCTCTATAGACTCTGTCTCTCTCTCTCCCTCTATAGACTCTTTCTATCTGTCTCTCTCTCCCTCTATAGACTCTTTCTCTCTGTCTCTCTCTCCCTCTATAGACTCTTTCTCTCCGTCTCTCTCTCTCCCTCTATAGACTCTGTCTCTCTCTCCCTCTATAAACTCTGTCTCTCTCTCCCTCTATAGACTCTTTCTCTCCATCTCTCTATCCCTCTATAGACTCTGTCTCTCTCTCCCTCTATAGACTCTTTCTCTCCGTCTCTCTCTCCCTCTATAAACTCTGTCTCTCTCTCCCTCTATAGACTCATTCTCTCTGTCTCTCTCTCCCTCTATAGACTTTCTCTCTGTCTCTCACTCCCTCTATAGACTCTTTCTCTCTGTCTCTCTCTCCCTCTACAAACTCTGTCTCTCTCCCTCTATAGACTCTTTCTCTCCGTCTCTCTCTCCCTCTATAGACTCTGTCTCTCTCTCCCTCTATAGACTCTTTCTCTCCGTCTCTCTCTCTCCCTCTTTAGACTCTCTCTCTCTCCCTCTATAAACTCTGTCTCTCTCTCCCTCTATAGACTCTTTCTCTCCGTCTCTCTCTCCCTCTATAGACTCTTTCTCTCTGTCTCTCTCTCCCTCTATAGACTCTTTCTCTCCGTCTCTCTCTCGCTCTATAGACTCTTTCTCTCTGTCTCTCTCTCCCTCTATAGACTCTTTCTCTCTGTCTCTCTCTCCATCTATAGACTCTGTCTCTCTCTCCCTCTATAGACTCTTTCTCTCTGTCTCTCTCTCCCTCTATAGACTCTTTATCTCCGTCTCTCTCTCCCTCTATAGACTCTTTCTCTCTGTCTCTCTCTCCCTCTATAGACTCTTTCTCTCCGTCTCTCTCTCCCTCTATAGACTCTTTCTCTCCGTCTCTCTCTCGCTCTATAGACTCTTTCTCTCTGTCTCTCTCTCCCTCTATAGACTGTTTCTCTCTGTCTCTCTCTCCCTCTATAAACTCTGTCTCTCTCTCCCTCTATAGACTCTTTCTCTCCATCTCTCTCTCTCCCTCTATAGACTCTGTCTCTCTCTCCCTCTATAAACTCTGTCTCTCTCTCCCTCTATAGACTCTTTCTCTCCGTCTCTCTCTCCCTCTATAGACTCTGTCTCTCTCTCCCTCTATAGACTCTTTCTCTCCGTCTCTCTCTCCCTCTATAAACTCTGTCTCTCTCTCCCTCTATAGACTCTTTCTCTCTGTCTGTCTCTCCCTCTATAGACTTTCTCTCTGTCTCTCTCTCCCTCTATAGACTCTTTCTCTCTGTCTCTCTCTCCCTCTACAAACTCTGTCTCTCTCTCCCTCTATAGACTCTTTCTCTCCGTCTCTCTCTCCCTCTATAGACTCTGTCTCTCTCTCCCTCTATAGACTCTTTCTCTCCGTCTCTCTCTCCCTCTATTGACTCTGTCTCTCTCTCCCTCTATAGACTCTTTCTCTCCGTCTCTCAACCCTCTATAGACTCTGTCTCTCTCTCGCTCTATAGACTCTTTCTCTCTGTCTCTCTCTCCCTCTATAGACTCTTTCTCTCCGTCTCTCTCTCTCTCTATAGACTCTTTCTCTCCGTCTCTCTCTCCCTCTATAGACTCTGTCTCTCTCTCCCTCTATAGACTCTTTCTCTCCGTCTCTCTCTCCCTCTATAGACTCTATCGCTCTCTCCCTCTATAGACTCTTTCTCTCTGTCTCTCTCTCCCTCTATAGACTCTTTCTCTCTGTCTCTCTCTCCCTCTATAGACTCTTTCTCTCTGTCTCTCTCTCCCTCTATAGACTCTTTCTCTCTGTCTCTCTCTCGCTATATAGACTCTGTCACTCTCTCCCTCTATAGACTCTTTCTCTCTGTCTCTCTCTCCCTATATAGACTCTGTCTCTCTCTCCCTCTATAGACTCTTTCTCTCCGTCTCTCTCTCCCTCTATAGACTCTTTCTCTCCGTCTCTCTCTCCCTCTATAGACTCTTTCTCTCTATCTCTCTCTCCCTCTATAGACTCTTTCTCTCTGTCTCTCTCTCCCTCTATAGACTCTGTCTCTCTCTCCCTCTATAGACTCTTTCTCTCTGTCTCTCTCTCCCTCTATAGACTCTTTCTCTCTGTCTCTCTCTCCCTCTATAGACTCTGTCTCTCTCTCTCTCTATAGACTCTTTCTCTCTGTCTCTCTCTCCCTCTATAGACTCTTCCTCTCTGTCTCTCTCTCCTCTATAGACTCTTTCTCTCTGTCTCTCTCTCCCTCTATAGACTCTTTCTCTCTATCTCTCTCTCCCTCTATAGACTCTTTCTCTCTGTCTCTCTCTCTCCCTCTATAGACTCTGTCTCTCTCTCCCTCTATAGACTCTTTCTCTCTATCTCTCTCTCCCTCTATAGACTCTGTCTCTCTCTCCCTCTATAGACTCTTTCTCTCTGTCTCTCTCTCCCTCTATAGACTCTCTCTCTCTCTCTCCCTCTATAGACTCTTTCTCTCTCTCTCTCTCCCTCTATAGACTCTTTCTCTCTGTCTCTCTCTCCCTCTATAGACTCTGTCTCTCTCTCCCTCTATAGACTCTTTCTCTCTCTCTCTCCCTCTATAGACTCTTTCTCTCTCTCTCTCTCTCCCTCTATAGACTCTTTCTCTCTGTCTCTCTCTCCCTCTATAGACTCTTTCTCTCTGTCTCTCTCTCCCTCTATAGACTCTTTCTCTCCGTCTCTCTCTCCCTCTATAGACTCTGTCTCTCTCTCTCCCTCTATAGACTCTTTCTATCTGTCTCTCTCTCCCTCTATAGACTCTTTCTCTCTGTCTCTCTCTCCCTCTATAGACTCTTTCTCTCCGTCTCTCTCTCTCCCTCTATAGACTCTGTCTCTCTCTCCCTCTATAAACTCTGTCTCTCTCTCCCTCTATAGACTCTTTCTCTCCATCTCTCTATCCCTCTATAGACTCTGTCTCTCTCTCCCTCTATAGACTCTTTCTCTCCGTCTCTCTCTCCCTCTATAAACTCTGTCTCTCTCTCCCTCTATAGACTCATTCTCTCTGTCTCTCTCTCCCTCTATAGACTTTCTCTCTGTCTCTCACTCCCTCTATAGACTCTTTCTCTCTGTCTCTCTCTCCCTCTACAAACTCTGTCTCTCTCCCTCTATAGACTCTTTCTCTCCGTCTCTCTCTCCCTCTATAGACTCTGTCTCTCTCTCCCTCTATAGACTCTTTCTCTCCGTCTCTCTCTCCCTCTATAAACTCTGTCTCTCTCTCCCTCTATAGACTCTTTCTCTCCGTCTCTCTCTCCCTCTATAGACTCTGTTTCTCTCCGTCTCTCTCTCCCTCTATAGACTCTGTCTCTCTGTCTCTCTCTCCCTCTATAGACTCTTTCTCTCTGTCTCTCTCTCCCTCTATAGACTCTGTCTCTCTGTCTCTCTCTCCCTCTATAAACTCTGTCTCTCTCTCCCTCTATAGACTCTTTCTCTCTGTCTCTCTCTCCCTCTATAGACTCTGTCTCTCTGTCTCTCTCTCCCTCTATAGACTCTTTCTCTCTGTCTCTCTCTCCCTCTATAAACTCTGTCTCTCTTTCCCTCTATAGACTCTTTCTCTCTGTCTCTCTCTCCCTCTATAGACTCTTTCCTCTGATTCCTCTCCCCTACAAAAATAAATAGTTATCCAATTGTGGATGAGCCATTGACTTATCTTAGAAAAACATGTTCAGATGGATTCAGGAAGATCGTTAAGAGGATGGGGGAGGAGGAGTGACAGAAACGGAGGAGTACATGGGTAGAGGAGAAGAAGAGAGGATGGGGGAGGAGGAGTGACAGAAACGGAGGAGTACATGGGTAGAGGAGAAGAAGAGAGGATGGGGAGGAGGAGTGACAGAAACGGAGGAGTACATGGGTAGAGGAGAAGAAGAGAGGATGGGGAGGAGGAGTGACAGAAACGGAGGAGTACATAGGTAGAGGAGAAGAAGAGAGGATGGGGAGGAGGCGTGACAGAAACGGAGGAGTACATAGGTAGAGGAGAAGAAGAGAGGATGGGGGAGGAGGAGTGACAGAAATGGAGGAGTACATGGGTAGAGGAGAAGAAGAGAGGATGGGGGAGGAGGGGTGACAGAAACGGAGGAGTACATGGGTAGAAGAGAGGATGGGGGAGGAGGAGTGAAGGGTTGAGGAGAAGAATAGATGTTCTTTCACTCACATCTCCTTTAACACCTGTGTTACTGTAGAAACCAGAACAACCACTATACAGAACAACCACTATATACCAGAACAACCACTAAGTTCTTGGAGATGACAGTATAGCCTACCCTAGGTGCTTATGGCACAGTCACACCAATACACTCTGAGTCCTCAGTAACACCAATACACTCACAGTCCTCAGTCACACCAATACACTCACAGTCAGTAGCCTAGACACTTGTTCTACAGATTTACTGCTGTGTGTGTTTGTGTGTGTGTGTGTGTTTGTATGTTTGTGACTCATTCATTTGAGTCGTTATTTTTTAAACAACTCAGTTTACTGACTCGAGAGTCGTTATCTGAATGACTTATTCATTTGAGTGGTTATTTTCGAACAACTCCTTTTACTGACCCGAAAGTCATATCTAGGTGACTCATTCATTTGAGTCGTTCTTTTCGGACAACTTCTTTTACTGACTCGGGAGTCATTTCTGAGTGACTCATTCATTTGAGTCGTTCTTTTCGAACAACTCCTTTTACTGACTCGAGAGTCATTTCTGAGTGACTCATTCATTTAAGTCGTTGGTTTGACCTGCTGGCCTCAATGAGTCCTACAACAAGAGGAATGATGCGCTCCTCACCTGTCTGTTATATATGAGCGCACCACACCTGTCTGTTATATATGAGCGCACCACACCTGTCTGTTATATATGAGCGCACCACACCTGTCTGTTATATATGAGCTCACCACACCTGTCTGTCATATATGAGCGCACCACACCTGTCTGTTATATATGAGCGCACCACACCTGTCTGTTATATATGAGCGCACCACACCTGTCTGTTATATATGAGCGCACCACACCTGTCTGTTATATATGAGCGCACCACACCTGTCTGTCATATATGAGCGCACCACACCTGTCTGTTATATATGAGCGCACCACACCTGTCTGTTATATATGAGCGCACCACACCTGTCTGTTATATATGAGCTCACCACACCTGTCTGTCATATATGAGCTCACCACACCTGTCTGTCATATATGAGCTCACCACACCTGTCTGTTATATATGAGCTCACCACACCTGTCTGTCATATATGAGCGCACCACACCTGTCTGCTATATATATGAGCTCACCACACCTGTCTGTCATATATGAGCTCACCACACCTGTCTGTCATATATGAGCTCACCACACCTGTCTGTCATATATGAGCTCACCACACCTGTCTGTTATATATGAGCGCACCACACCTGTCTGCTATATATGAGCTCACCACACCTGTCTGTCATATATGAGCTCACCACACCTGTCTGTTATATATGAGCTCACCACACCTGTCTGTCATATATGAGCTCACCACACCTGTCTGTCATATATGAGCTCACCACACCTGTCTGTTATATATGAGCTCACCACACCTGTCTGTCATATATGAGCGCACCACACCTGTCTGTCATATATGAGCGCACCACACCTGTCTGTTATATATGAGCTCACCACACCTGTCTGTTATATATGAGCGCACCACACCTGTCTGTTATATATGAGCGCACCACACCTGTCTGTTATATATGAGCGCACCACACCTGTCTGTTATATATGAGCTCACCACACCTGTCTGTCATATATGAGCTCACCACACCTGTCTGTCATATATGAGCTCACCACACCTGTCTGTCATATATGAGCTCACCACACCTGTCTGTTATATATGAGCTCACCACACCTGTCTGTCATATATGAGCGCACCACACCTGTCTGCTATATATATGAGCTCACCACACCTGTCTGTCATATATGAGCTCACCACACCTGTCTGTCATATATGAGCTCACCACACCTGTCTGTCATATATGAGCTCACCACACCTGTCTGTTATATATGAGCGCACCACACCTGTCTGCTATATATGAGCTCACCACACCTGTCTGTCATATATGAGCTCACCACACCTGTCTGTTATATATGAGCTCACCACACCTGTCTGTCATATATGAGCTCACCACACCTGTCTGTCATATATGAGCTCACCACACCTGTCTGTAATATATGAGCTCACCACACCTGTCTGTCATATATGAGCTCACCACACCTGTCTGTTATATATGAGCTCACCACACCTGTCTGTCATATATGAGCTCACCACACCTGTCTGTCATATATGAGCGCACCACACCTGTCTGTTATATATGAGCTCACCACACCTGTCTGTCATATATGAGCGCACCACACCTGTCTGTTATATATGAGCGCACCACACCTGTCTGTTATATATGAGCTCACCACACCTGTCTGTTATATATGAGCGCACCACACCTGTCTGTTATATATGAGCGCACCACACCTGTCTGTTATATATGAGCGCACCACACCTGTCTGTTATATATGAGCGCACCACACCTGTCTGTCATATATGAGCTCACCACACCTGTCTGTTATATATGAGCGCACCACACCTGTCTGTTATATATGAGCGCACCACACCTGTCTGTTATATATGAGCGCACCACACCTGTCTGTTATATATGAGCTCACCACACCTGTCTGTCATATATGAGCTCACCACACCTGTCTGTCATATATGAGCTCACCACACCTGTCTGTCATATATGAGCTCACCACACCTGTCTGTTATATATGAGCTCACCACACCTGTCTGTCATATATGAGCGCACCACACCTGTCTGCTATATATATGAGCTCACCACACCTGTCTGTCATATATGAGCTCACCACACCTGTCTGTCATATATGAGCTCACCACACCTGTCTGTCAAATATGAGCTCACCACACCTGTCTGTCATATATGAGCTCACCACACCTGTCTGTCATATATGAGCTCACCACACCTGTCTGTCATATATGAGCTCACCACACCTGTCTGTCATATATGAGCTCACCACACCTGTCTGTTATATATGAGCTCACCACACCTGTCTGTCATATATGAGCTCACCACACCTGTCTGTCATATATGAGCGCACCACACCTGTCTGTTATATATGAGCTCACCACACCTGTCTGTCATATATGAGCGCACCACACCTGTCTGTTATATATGAGCGCACCACACCTGTCTGTTATATATGAGCTCACCACACCTGTCTGTTATATATGAGCGCACCACACCTGTCTGTTATATATGAGCGCACCACACCTGTCTGTTATATATGAGCGCACCACACCTGTCTGTTATATATGAGCGCACCACACCTGTCTGTCATATATGAGCTCACCACACCTGTCTGTTATATATGAGCGCACCACACCTGTCTGTTATATATGAGCGCACCACACCTGTCTGTTATATATGAGCGCACCACACCTGTCTGTTATATATGAGCTCACCACACCTGTCTGTCATATATGAGCTCACCACACCTGTCTGTCATATATGAGCTCACCACACCTGTCTGTCATATATGAGCTCACCACACCTGTCTGTTATATATGAGCTCACCACACCTGTCTGTCATATATGAGCGCACCACACCTGTCTGCTATATATATGAGCTCACCACACCTGTCTGTCATATATGAGCTCACCACACCTGTCTGTCATATATGAGCTCACCACACCTGTCTGTCAAATATGAGCTCACCACACCTGTCTGTTATATATGAGCGCACCACACCTGTCTGCTATATATATGAGCTCACCACACCTGTCTGCTATATATATGAGCTCACCACACCTGTCTGCTATATATATGAGCTCACCACACCTGTCTGTTATATATGAGCTCACCACACCTGTCTGTCATATACGAGCTCACCACACCTGTCTGTCATATACGAGCTCACCACACCTGTCTGTCATATACGAGCTCACCACACCTGTCTGTCATATATGAGCGGACCACACCTGTCTGTTATATATGAGCTCACCACACCTGTCTGTCATATATGAGCTCACCACACCTGTCTGTCATATATGAGCTCACCACACCTGTCTGTCATATATGAGCTCACCACACCTGTCTGTCATATATGAGCTCACCACACCTGTCTGTCATATATGAGCGCACCACACCTGTCTGTCATATATGAGCGCACCACACCTGTCTGTCATATATGAGCGCAGGCTCAACAGATTACTCTGCAGTCAGCGTAGAGAATACAAAGACATCAGAACTGATAAATGATCGCATGATGCAACAATGACTGCAATTCATTGATTATTTAATGTTTCAATGGACACTGATTTGTAGAACCAAAAACATGCACAGCCTCTGCTCAACAAACTCAATCTAGAGAATCGTTTGGGGGGCAGCAGTTCTCCAACGATATTGTGCTGATCACCCTCACGGCAGTCAAGCAAAGCATTCCGCCAAGAGTCGTTCACAATCTAGTCCGGCTGCGGCCACATCTACACCTCATTTCAAATGTACCAAGAAATCATCTCATTTGTATGCCTAGCAATCAACAAATGTACATTGTTTAAAGCACACGTTTACAAGTCTCAGTCACAAATGGCAGCTTCATTACGCTGAACGAGTCGAAACACACACACACACACACACACACACACACACACACACACACACACACACACACACACACACACACACACACACACACACACACACACACACACACACACACACACACACACACACACACACACACACACACACACACACAGCACCTCTCCCTCCAACCTCAATCAGACACACACTGACACCACACACAGACCAGATGAGAGAGGAAACCTCATCAATAATGACAATAATTTGCTTTCCATTATATTTCTCTTCACTGTGGTTTCAGTAATTGAAATAGGGGAGGGGATATCAAGTATCTTATTGGGCTGTACTAATACCACTTTGACTGGCTATTTGGCTAATGAAAAGCATACAGACACACACACACACACACACACACACACACACACACACACACACACACACACACACACACACACACACACACACACACACACACACACACACACACACACACACACACACACACACACACAGACTGTACTCATTAACTCCTTGCACTATTCATGTACAGTACTTTAGGCGACGGGATATGGTCCTTATATGGTCATAAACCCTAAGCCTAGATAAGGAAATAGGCTGGTAATTGCATGTCTTCATCTACAGGCTCTTCGTTGTCATTCACCTCCATTAAACAAAGACTCCGAGACAGCAAAACTGTCACGTCGTGGCCAGTATAAGGGTTAATTGTCATTGTAGTTTGGTCAGGACGTGGCAGAGGGTATTTGGTTTATGTGGTTCGGGGTGGTGTTTTTGTAGTAAGGGCATTTGATTGAAGTATTCCGGGGTTTTTGGGCACTGTTTGAGATTCATGTAATTCTATGTTTAGTCTAGGTAGTCTGGTTCTATGTTTAGTTAATTGGGGTGGGGACTCTCAATTGAAGGCAGGTGTGGTCTATTTGCCTTTGATTGAGAGTCCCATATATTAGGGTGTATTTGTGTTTGTCATTTGTGGGAGATTGTTCCTTGTCTAGCTTATGTGAGCCTGAGAAGACTGTCTGTAAATCGTGAGTTCGTGTAGTTATTTTTGTATGTTCATTTTGAGTTTATTAAATGTTCAAGATGAACAATCTCGATCCTGCTGCATATTGGTCCTCCTTTTCCGACGATGATTTCGCCATATCGTCTGACGACGAAGAAATCTGTGACAAAAACAAAACACGTTGAGGCTTCAGTGATTAATTGGCTATCTGAGCCCACCAGTTTCTAAAACCCACTAGAGTTGCATTGCAATATTTTTTGGGTTGAGGAATTCCAATTAAATTGAGAGAGTTTTTATTTCTGTAAACAATGCTATCAAGTAGTAAAGCTCTTAAGTTTGGTCTTAATTTGTGTGCATGTACGTATAATCCACATTCCCCTGCAACAAAACATGAACCATTTACAAAATCACATTATGTTCCCACATGAATGCATTCTCTACAGTTCATAATGATCCATTTTTATTCAGTTCTCATTTCCCCACTTTGTTATGAAAACTGCTTTTGGATTATGAAATGTGAATAGATTCATCCCACCTTTTCTACATGATCATTTAAAAACCACCCAGGTTTCATTCAACGGAACACAATATGAAGACAATCACATAAAGGCGCAAACTGGAATATTTGCAAGTGTTTTTGGAAATCAGTGATATATTCCCATTGGTTTGAGAAGACCAGTCAGACTGTAGCTTTAAATCAGCCTATTGTATCACACTGTGTAAAGCCGTCTGAACTCCATCCATTATAACCGACGTGACAGAAGTAGTCTATAACAGGCGCCTACCATCTTAATTAGTGTTCAATTAAGTCAATGTGACGGCTCAATCTGTCTGTCAGACGGAAGTCGCATCACCTCTACGCTACTTGTCAAGCTAAATCAATCAAGACACGCTAGATTACAGGTTAGCGTTAGCCGCAGCACTAACAGTGTAGGGAGATGGGGACGTTGGCTTGAACAATGCTTAATTACTGTTGACACATTAGGACCCCACGGGTGGTCTTGTCACTGCCTGTGTTCAAATGGCAGGTGAATAGACACCTCCATATGCTGCGTTGCTGCCGAAGGGTCCTATAACTGAGTGACACACACAGCAATGACAGCATGAATTCACACATCACATGCACTGTCTCCCCCCCCCCACTCTATCTCTCTTTACTCTGAGGTGATGGCACTTTGCACAGTGTTAAACTGCATATCTATTCCATTATATCAACTGTTCTGAGATGTGAGAGAAGAGAGAACCTGTGTATCCTGAGGGTGACAACTTCAAAGGACCATCCCTCCCTCCCTCATCTCTCTCTCACTCGCTACCCCCCCCCCCCCCCCCCTCCCTCCCTCCCTCCCTCCCTCTGTGTATCCCAGATGTCCATACTTACCCAGAACACGATTCAACATCAACCCTCTCCACTGCTGGCCAACATCTAACAAGCTAAGGCTGGGGCCATGCCAGCGAAGGTGTGTGTGTGTGTGTGTGTGTGTGTGTGTGTGTGTGTATACACACTACACACCTATCACCATCACCATCCTTTCACTCTCATTCATCCTATTCATTTCTATTCTTCCTTCTCTTGTGTTAGTCTGATCAAACACACCTAGTAACCTTTGTGCTGCTCTGTCTGTCTCTCTGTCTGTCTCTCTGTCTGTCTCTCTGTCTTCATCTAATTCAATAGAATGTGAGTACAGTACATCAAGGGCTTGTAGATTGCTGTGGACAGCTGTGTGTTAGTGGTTAAATGCCTGTTCACGTAAGCAGTCTTTTGATCAGACAGGCTCTCTCCAGGGGGAGGAGGGAGCCGCAGGTGTACCAGCGTATCAAGCTGTGTGTGTGTGTGTGTGTGTGTGTGTGTGTGTCTGTATGTGTGTGTGTGTGTGTGTGTGTGCGTGTGTGTCAATGTGCGTGCGTGTGTGCGTGTGTGAGTGAGTGCGTGTGCTTTTTGATCAGTCTGGTTCTCTCCAAGGGAGGTAAACCCCAGGTGTACAAGTGTTAGACTTGTCCCAAATGGCCCCCTTTTCCCAATATAGTGCACTACTTTTAACCTCAGGGTGTTATAGGGAATAGAGGGCCATTTGCAATGCAACCATAGATTGATGTTAAAAACCCTTTCAAATTTAGAGGACGAGACCCAGTCACAGAAAGCTAGTGTTGTTAGCACTTAATAGTGTTTGAATGAAGGCTAGGCTAGGCTAGGCTAGGCTAGCTGATAATGTGCATGTTGCTGCTGAATACCAAGAAACCCACAGGAAAGATTGTGACTGGGATCAATGACTTTCATACATCTATTTTTTTTCTTCAATTGCAGCCGTTTCCTACAATGGTGTAGTAGGCCATATCTCGGGCAGAGGGACGAACATTCACAAACACACACACTCATTCAAGCAGACAAACACACCTGCTGCTAAGAGTCATACGCTTCTCTTTGTTACTTATAGATGTCAAACACACTCTAGTGTTAGAAGCTGTGTGAGGAAGACTGTGATGCTACGGTTCATCATTTAAGACACTAAACAGTGAGACACGGCTCTGAAGACAGCAGGACATGAAAAACAGAGGAAAGAGAGGGGAGAAAATAAAAGAGAAGATAAACTGTCATCTGATATATCTCTGTGAGACTAAACAGCATCTAATCTGACGTGAAGAGATAAGAGATGTGTTCATTTCAGATACTGTTTCAAAGGCTTACTAAACAGCCAGTTAGTTGAATAGCAGCCTTTTGTAGTAAAAAACATCTCTTCTGGCCTCAAATCTTTTGAAATGTCTGAGAACAAAATATGTTTGAACATATGTAGTCTTGTCAAGTTTGTATTTTAACATGGTGTTAGCATCATGGAATGATAAGGGGCTTTAAAAAGCCGGCAAAGAAAAATCTGCAGTTTTTTTTAATTAACCAATATGACATTTACATTTGTGTGGACCAAGTGATTAAATCTGAAGCCAACTACAAGTGCCAAACCCACGGTTTCTCATTTCAAATATTTGTCAAAGATATTACACTTGTTTCCACACACACACACACGTCAGGGTCCTAAGAGACACTGAAGTTTCTATTTGATTTGATTATCTTTTAGCTTATGTCTCTGACTTGGCCTGTCTGTTTGTTGAGCTAGAACAACCAAGAGGAAGGCCCAAGGTAAATGAAGAAGGCTTTTTAAATAGCTGGAGTAGTTTGGAGCCCGTTATGTTTAGCGAGAGAGAAGAAGAACACCAGATATAGAGTTCAACACTGACACTGATGAATATGCATGAATACACGGGTTGGGTTTGTGTTCTTTTCTAATTGTGATATTCTATCCTTACAAATCTACTCTCAAAATGACATACACATGTAGGCAGCACTAACAAACCTGCACTTTGTCCTCACAATCAAAACATACAACATCCCCTGTGCAAGAGTATACCTTCATTAAGTCATCACTAGGAATTATGCATTGAAACAGAGTTATCATTTGCTAGGGTTCCCACACAGCCGCTACTACGACGAATCAGTAACGTAATCAATTAACATTTGGGAGGGAATGAGACTTTGGGTGCCTCACGAAAAGGTTCAACGGTTAACATGGGAAGATGAAAAGGGTCCGACATTCCAATGAATGATGACGCGTCCTATAAATAGGACAAGTCATCATGTTAAAGAATCAAGAATCTGCAGAGGTTGAGAAGCTAATCCACTTTTATGACTCTAAAATGACATTTCACAAAAGAATAACAACATGCAACTTAGGGGGCGGGGGAAAAGACAAGAACAAAAGACATCCTCATCCTACCATCTTGGAATACACAGACATTCTAACACATCATAATTGAATGACCATTGAATCTCATTGGAGCCTATTGACATTTTACTGTAATACATAATAGCGATATATTTGAACCCTCTTGCCTGTCTTCTACCTATACCTGTGTCATATATATCTGTATGCTTCAAATATTGCATATCTCATACACGGGGGAAATAATATGTTAAATAAACGGGCTTTTCCAACGTGGGTTTTTTAAAGTGGCACTTCGCTACTTATTTAACCTGATATTCCTAATGTCCTTCCTGCAACATGCCAGTGTCCACATGGAGATATTGAATATGACGTTAGAAAATAGTGGAGTGCCCCTTTAATTCAAATGGATAATGAGAAAGAATGAAAGGGGGATAAGTTGGACGACGAGCGATCGAGTGAGAGATTTGTTCCTCTCTGATCTCTTCCTGTCTTCAAGAAAAACCAAAACACTGCAGTTAAGGTGACATCTTTGACATCTTTGTGGTTGTGGTGTGTGTGCGCGTGTGTATTTATGTGACCATCTGAGTGTGAGCGTTGAAAAAAATATTTTATAGATCCACTTCAGTGTTTTCTGTAATCCACCTGAGGTATACAATTTTCCTTCAAAACGTCGATACACAACGCTGCACAAATGTCAACAAGGGGGGGGACAAGAGACAAGAACTCCATTTTGTGAAACTGACCGGGACTTCGTTTTACTTTGTGTTTCACCAACCAAGATGGTGTCTGATCTCGATCTCTCATTGAATATGGTGCACCTATCCAGTAGGGACAGGAGAGCATCATCTTCTCTGAAGCCCTTGGTTCATGGGGGATTCATGAGAACATGGCCTATTCCTCTATGGTACGGCATATGTTCTCATTCACTCCCCACGTCTCTTCACTATAGCTCTCACATATTGATTTTTTTCCATTCAAAGGTGCCCTTTTGCTATTTCTAGTATTTCTAGATTAGCCTTTATATCTCACCCTAACACACACAGAGGGACACATCTGCATTCATACAGATCCAATTTGTTTTATAATTAGAAAACCCATCAAATATGCAACCTTGATTTTCTTTCACCTATCAAATGTTAGTTAGCTAAAAGGAAAAGTTGGTAATCAATGCTACCTTATAGATGTGAATAAAAAAACAACTCTGTACAAAGTCTCATCGAAAGGACTACAATCTGCTTATCTTAATAATAAGCATTGTCTTTTTTCAAGAAGACAAAAGCATTAGACTACCATTAGCCACTGGGCTATGCTAGCCCTGTTGTCAGTCACAGGAGCGTTAGCATTAGCCGCTAAGCTAAGCTAGCCCTGTTAGTCAAGGAGAACCCAATTGTTTTCTTTTGGAGTTTCATCAATGTTTGGAGTTTCATCATTGTTTCCGACAACGCTCACACGAAATTCACATTTTGGTACTTTTTTGTTGTTGATTTTCTTTTGGTGTATGGATGAGGGTGACTATGCTCCATGCAAGCCCAGAATTAGCATGTTTTTCAAGGGTCCTGTCATTGCTGTAGTCCTCTCAAAGAATATCCCTATGTCTCGGAAAATGAGATGCCTTGATTAAACTCCATTACCCAGAAGTCATTGTAATCCTCCACAAAATGTATACCAATCCCTCAGCTTCAATTTTCACCCAATCGTCATGGAAGGATGAGAACATGGACACCTCACTGACGAAAAAGAGAGAGAGAAAGAGGGAGGAGATGAGTTCACTGAACAGATATCAATCAAACACCTCTTGAGAAGAAAAAAAAGTTCCAACCGATAGTTAAAGTTTCATCTGTTTTTCCTCGAGCCGGCATCCATCATCTGACTCGTACTTTTAACTCCAAACCCCGTCTCCCCTTCCTGTCCACCCCTCTTCTCAGTCCAAGGGTTGGTGAGGTACCCATGAGCATCTATCTCATAGTACTGTTGTCCATCTTTATTCCTGACAGAAAGATTTGCTTGGTCCAAACTCCCAGTGCTATTACACTTTTTCACCAGCGGGGGTGCCAGGGAGCTAGGTGACAGCAGTGACGTCAGAGACAAACTACTAAGTGTCTCTGATAAATGTTCACTGTTAAAAGCCTGACTGGATCCTTCGCCTCCTGTTCCTATCCCACAATCGTCATCTGAAGGGTCCATAGAGTCTTGCCTTGGGCAGCCGGGACTGGTGCTGCTGCCACAGCTGCTCTGGCTCCTCTGTTGCCCTCTAGTGGCTTGGAGGTTGAATGCGGTACTGCGGCCTCTCATTGAGGGGTGACCCAGCGATCTGGGGGTTTGTCGGGATTCGTCGAGGTGAGGGAGGGGGAGAGGGCAGAGGAGAGGCAGGGCCAGGGAGAGTCCCAGGTCTCTTCGAGGGGGGGAGACGCTAAAGCTGAGACCTTCCTCCAGGGTGGTCTGCAGGCTGCCCTCGGAGCTGCCTGTGGCCAGGGACGAGTCACTGTGGGACAGGTGCTGAGGAAGGATAGAGGGGGTGGTGGGGTGGAGGGATAGCAAGGGGGAAAAGGAGAGAGAGCAGTAAGGAGAGAGAGAGAGAGAAGTGAGAGATGACCTAGCTAATTAGTGTAGTGCTGTAGAAATGTACTGGAATAGAATCTCACAAAGCACTCCTGGAAATGACATAAACAAAACAAATATATACAGAAAAGGTCAGTTACATGCTGTTGCCATGGTTACCGCTGAAGCAGAAGAAGAATATTGCTTGTTTTGTGTGCCATGAACAGAAAATGCACACTTAGCACCGTAGAAGACGATTTAAATGAAAAATATGGTGCTCTAAAGTCTAAATGGGAAGATATAAAGGTCTGCATGAGAAGATGAATAATTCAACGTTGATGCACTCACTCCTTACAGATATGCCCATTTATTTTGTTTTATTCTATAATAACTGTCTCAACCATAGTGAGCTTTCTGGAACAAAATGGCTGCTGTGCATCACCTGGATACTTCCCCTTCTGAGAATATAAAAGAGTTAGCTACAGTATATTGTAAATGTAATCTCTTATAGCAAGCATCCCCATGGACCTTAACTCTAGTGGAGTGTAGCTCTTACCAATGAGTGGAAAACAACTGAATCTGATGGGTATTTCACCCCATAAAGTCAATCCATTACTTCTTCTACCATTGTAACACCCATGGCTGTTACACTGAAGTTTATATACCACACGATGTAATACAATTATCAATATGATAGCACACACCTGAATATACGGTCGATCTCCAAGGCATTTATAGTTGATCGGCAAATATTTATGTAAAAAAACCAACGATACGGCCTCCCAAGTGGTGCAGCGGTCTAAGGCATCACTACAGACCCAGGTTCGATCCCAGGCTGTGTCACCGGCTGTGACCGGGAGACCCATGAAGCGACACACAATTGGCCCAGCATTGTCCAGGTTAGGAGAGGGTTTGGACTGCCGGGATGTCCTTGTCCATTCACGCTCTAGCGACTCCTTGTGGCGGGCCGGGCGCCTGCAAGCTGACCTTAGTCCCCAGTTGTACGGTGTTTCCTCTGACACATTGGTGCGGGTTAAGTGAGCAGTGTGTCAAGAAGCATTGCGGCTTGGCAGGGTCATGTTTCGGAGGACGCATGGCTCTAGACCTTCACCTCCGTACAGGAGTTTCAACAATGGGACAAGAGTGTAACTACCAATTGGAGAGAGAAAAGGGTAAAAATAAACGATAAAGCCTTGTGTTCCTATTTTTATGTTTTATTTGTAGGGGCACCCCTTTCAGCTGCACTGCATGCCGTTTTTGAACCATTTCATGTGTCTAAAAGGTACAAACTCTTCCTGCCTGGTGGGCCGGTGAGCAAATCAACTGCGCTATAGGCCTACCGCTGGCCAATCGGATGGCTCAGATTACCGTGTCTGCAATAATGAAGCAGACGTAATATGTTGTTTTCTTAGTACTTCCGCTCTCGCTACAACCAGCACTGCAGCTGTAATGAATGAGTGGGAAAGTTTATTGATAGGCCTGCGTTGTTATTATTAGCAGCTTGGGTCTTTTTTAATATCGAGGAATAGTTCACTTTCTCTGTTCATAGGAGTAACAACATGAATTTTTGCATGTTGAGGTGCGATCAGTTGGAAGACGGTGTCCTTTTTTCAGTGTCAGTGGGGTATGGTAGTAAGTGCCAGGTGCACCGGTTTGAGTTTGTCAAGAACTGCAACTCTGCAGGGTTTTTCACGCTCAACAGTTTCCTGTGCACAAGCATTTCGCTACACTCGCAATAACATCTGCTAACCATGTGTATGTGACCAATACAATTTTTATTTGATTTGTGTGTATCAAGAATGGTCCATCACCCAAAGGACATCCAGCCAACCTGACACAACTGGGGGTGCAACTCAATATTAGGAAGGTGTTCTTAATATTTTGTACACCCAGTGTACATTTCACTACATGAATACTCCCTCTACCTATATGACCCCATGACCTCTTACCTGGGAGTCTAGGACCCTGCTGTTGGCCCCTGAGGAGTCTAGGTCCCTGCTGTTGGCCCCTGAGGAGTCTAGGTCCCTGCTGTTGGCCCCTGGGGAGTCTAGGACCCTGCTGTTGGCCCCTGGGGAGGCTAGGACCCTGCTGTTGGCCCCTGGGGAGGCTAGGACCCTGCTGTTGGCCCCTGGGGAGGCTAGGACCCTGCTGTTGGCCCCTGGGGAGCGCAGAGAGGCCCAGGAGGCTGGGGAAGGCAGCCTGGATGCCTCTCTCCCCCCTGGGTCTACCCCGGTCCTGGGGATGGGTGGGGGGACCGCTGTGGCTGTGGCGGGGTGAAAGAACTCCACGGGGAGATGGAAGAGAGGAGAGGAGGAACCTCTACATCCGACACTGCCAACCTGGTCACTGTGATGGCCATCACCATCTGCTGACATACAGTTATTATCTATAGAAAGATAGAAATGTTGCGTGTTGAATGAACATGAGCTATCTATCCATTTATCCATCCATCCATTCATCCAGTCATCCATCCATCCATCCATCCATCCATCCATCCATCCATCCATCCATCCATCCATCCATCCATCCATACATCTATTCATCCATCCAGCTGTATAACGCTAATGTTATGGTGGGAGGAAGGATAGGCATATCATTGAATGTCATTAATCAATGTCTTTGTGTATGCCAGCCCATCTGTCTTTTAGTTAATTAACATCGGGATGTCGGTGTAATCAACTGTGTGAATACGGAGCAAAACATAATTTTCTCTCTCACACATCTGAGCGTGAGAGACGGGAAGGAAAACCTTCTGATTGAAATGATCATTTCAATGTCATTGCAAAGTCATGTGATCATCATTAAACACAGTCAGCTAAATACCAAGAGCATAAACCAAGGACACAAGATGACAATGTCAACTGGTAATGTATGCACACATATCCATCAGATTTCACAAGTGCTAATGAGATGGGAAGATAAAGGAGAACACCGTTACCTCTGTTGTGGTGGAGGAACTGGAGAGACTGGCTCTGGAACTGGGGCTGGACGCCCACCTCTAGCAGGAATCCTACCCCATCTTCAGGGCCTCTGCTGTGGGGTCGAGAACCTCCGTGCCCCCAACGCCCTCCACACCCAGCCTGAATCCCCCTCAATTCCTCAGAACTGTGGGAGTCACTGCTCCCTCTCTCCTCCTATAGAGAGAGAGAGAGATGGGGGGGAGAGAGTACCTCAGAGTTATCCTATAACAAATATAAGCATTCAGGATGACTTCAATTAACACTCACATATAATCTGTAAAGTTCCAGGTACTACTGCTAGCATTATTAGAATCCCATAAGCATCTGTTGCTATGGCTATTAGGGCTAGCCCTATCTAGCGTGAATTACCATTTAACATTCTATCTCCGGGCAGCTAAGATCTATTAGCATTTTAAGTGTATTAACCAAATTAGGCTACCCCTGGTGTAGTATGTTAAAAGAGTTAAACTACCACACTAGCATATTAGCATTGAAATAGGCATAACTTAGAGCCAAAGGTGGTTGTACTTGAATGCTTGATCTTGTTGTCAATATTTTGGAAAGACTAGCATTTTGTTAGCTGATAGCATCATTCATTGGGGGTTAGGCTAGCACGCTAGCTAACTCGCCAACATCAGCAACAACAACAACAATAACAACAACAAAAGCATTGTCTGTGGTAAAGCAAAAGTCTCAATGAAAATAGTGTTAACTGTGAAATTAAATGACCAAATGAAATATTGACCCCAATGAAATATAATTGTTATAAAAACCATCATGGGATATTTTTCCTATTTAGAGAATTTTATACATTTTGATATTTCCTACTATTTGATACTTCATCTCTCTTCAGTCAACACATCTGTTGATTTCTAATATATTTTTCCAAACTAAAGTAATTGCAAGCTCCACAGTGCCTCGTTTTAGATTGGATATCAAATTAGTTTCAATAGAGAAAAGCAATAAGGTAAACGAGATGAAACGGCTTAGAGGAGACGGGATGAGATCCATAGACACACACACACATCACGATCATGCTCACACACACACGCACACATGCACACACACAGGCACACAGACACAAACACAGACCCGTCGCCCTAGCCTGCCCACGGCACATGGTGAAACACACACGGGAACATTGATTGGCTAATCAAGCAGTTAATGCAGTGGGATGCAGTGTGTGATAGAATGTGTTCATGTGTGTTAGCTGAATTATGCAAAAATAAAAAATATATCGTTTCTCAGTGTGTGCACATGTTTTGTGTCAATGAGACTAACTATGCGCGTGTGTACGCCCCACCTTGCCGTCCCTTACCAGTAGCTGGTAGTCACTGTGGTCGTCCAGACTAAGATCATCAGGAAGGGCCGGTGATGACGACTTGTCAGACAGCTGCTCTGACATCAGAGATGCCTGCTCCACCTCAGCCAATCTGATCTGCGATACAGACACACAGAATTCCAACAGAGCACATTATGTTATTCAATACACCCAATTTCTTATGTGAAAGTGTGAGAAACACTTTCTTTATGGTAAAAATATTATGATGCATTATAAGCGCATTTAAAATGCCAAATAATGCATATACAGTGCATAATAACACTTGCTATAAGCTGTCATAACAACTCATAGAGTTCAAATGTGTTGCCCTGTATTCAGTCCTCATTAAATCACAAGGTAAATCTACTACTACAGCAAAAATTGATTTGTAACTGACTAAAGTAGTAACTGACTAAAGTATTAACTGACTAAAGTAGTAACTGACTAAAGTAGCAACTGACTAAAGTACTAACTGAATAAAGTAGTAACTGAATAAAGTAGTAACTGACTAAAGTACTAACTGAATAAAGTAGTAACCGACTAAAGTAGTAACTGAATAAAGTAGTAACTGACTAAAGTAGTAACTGACTAAAGTAGTAACTGAATAAAGTAGTAACTGACTAAAGTAGTAACTGAATAAAGTAGTAACTGACTAAAGGAAAAACTGACTAAAGTAGTAACGGACTAAAGTAGTAACTGACTAAAGTAGTAACTGAATAAAGTAGCAACTGACTAAAGTACTAACTGACTAAAGTAGTAACTGAATAAAGTAGTAACTGACTAAAGTAGTAACTGACTAAAGTAGTAACTGACTAAAGTAGTAACTGACTAAAGTAGAAACGGACTAAAGTTGTAACTGACTAAAGTTGTAACTGACTAAAGTAGTAACGGACTAAAGTAGCAACTGAATAAAGTAGTAACTGACTAAAGTAGTAACGGACTAATGTATTAACTGACTAAAGTAGAAACTGACTACATTTGTAGCTGACTAAAGTTGTAACTGACTAAAGTGCAAACGGACTAAAGTTGTAACTGACTAAAGTTCTAACTCCCACAGTGATGTAAGTAATTGACAACCTGCTCTCTAGGTGGACTGTCAAAAAGTTGAGCGGCTGATTGGCTGACAGTCAGGAAGTTGAAGGTAATGAAGGAGAAAATGGAGGTGGTAGTGACAGGTTGGTATGGTAATATGGCAGTATGGGTTATATCTGGACCATTAGACCGACTCTGAGGAATCTCCCTGTCAGCTGGTCTGAGCCCATCAATATAATGGAAAAGAGGGAGGGATGGGAGAAAGAGAGAAAGGGAGAGAGAGAGAGAAGTAAAGAGATAGAAAGAGAAATAAAGAGAGAGAAAATAAGAAAAATGAAGAAAGAGAGAGAGAGAGAAAGATGGAGAGAGAGAGAGGTAGATGGATGGACAGATGATGTCGGGTTAAGGCTTGACCTCTCACTACTGTTCTCTCTGTGTGTACTGCACTACATGTAGCATAGTATGTAAAGTATGCCACCTTTGCCACACACAACAACGTCACCTATGGGCACAAACCCACCGTTGCTGGACCAGACAGGACGGGCAAAAAGTGTTCTTCACTGACGAGTCGCGGTTTTGTCTCACCAGGGGTGATGGTCACATTCGCATTTATCGTTGAAGGAATGAGCGTTACACCGAGGCCTGTACTCTGGAGCGGGATCAATTTGGAGGTGGAGGGTCCGTCATGGTCTGGGGCGGTGTGTCACAGCATCATCGGACTGAGCTTGTTGTCATTGCAGGCAATCTCAACGCTGTGCGTTACAGTGAAGACATCCTCCTCCCTCATGTGGTCCCCTTCCTGCAGGCTCATCCTGACATGACCCTCCAGCATGACAATGCTACCAGCCATACTGCTCGTTCTGTGTGTGATTTCCTGCAAGACAGGAATGTCAGTGTTCTGCCATGGCCAGCGAAGAGCCCGGATCTCAATCCCATTGAGCATGTCTGGGATCGGAGGGTGAGGGCTAGGGCCATTCCCCCCCAGAAATGTCCGGGAACTTGCAGGTGCCTTGGTGGAAGAGTGGGATTACATCTCACAGCAAGAATTGGCAAATCTGGTGCAGTCCATGAGGAGGAGATGCACTGCAGTACTTAATGCAGCTGGTGGCCACACCAGATACTGACTGTTACTTTTGATTATGACCCCCCCTTTGTTCAGGGACACATTATTCCATTTCTGTTAGTCACATGTCTGTGGAACTTGTTCAGTTTATGTCTCAGTTGTTGAATCTTATGTTCATACAAATATTTACACATGTTAAGTTTGCTGAAAATAAACGCAGTTGACAGTGAGAGGACGTTTCTTTTTTTGCTAAGTTTAGAAAGATCAAACGCAGCAGCGAATGCTCATCATCATATTATTCCCAAAGGTTACATCTGGTAGTGATGCAAACACACACACGCACACACACGCACACACACACACACACACGCACACACACGCACGCACACACACACACACACACACACACACACACACACACACACACACACACACACACACACACACACACACACACACACACACACACACACACACACACACACACACACACACACACACACACACACACACACACACTGCATATAAATAATGCATATGAATATAGCATCACAATAACAATATGATGGATAGATAGGGAATGTGTGTGTGTGTGCGTGTCATCCGTATTTGAAAGTCAACTCAACATAGTCCTGAATTAAATACTTTTGTTGAGTAAAAAGCAACAAAGTTAGAGGGAGGTTGAATGTGATTGGCCAACAACAGATATGTAGATGAGTTGTTCTCATACTGAACCAACAGAACTGGATTCTCCAGGGAATGGTACAGCCTAGTCATGAGCATTTCTTTCTGTTTGTGATTTTAACAAACTACCATGCAGATTACATTAACATAAAGAGATGAATTACACACACACACACACACACACAAGCACACACATGTACACACACAAAGTGTATCATACACACACATATTAAACGTTTGTATATAAGTGTGTGTCAACATTCAGAAGAACATTAATGTAAGGTATGGAGGGAAACCACTGTTTCCTCAGTCTGTTTGATTGACAGCTACCACTATAGCTGCCTTTGAGTTGTACAGCGGGATGATTGACATGAGATGTTAATCCCATATCGATGTATTGTGTCTGTGTGTGTGTGTGTGTGTGTGTGTGTGTGTGTGTGTGTGTGTGTGTGTGTGTGTGTGTGTGTGTGTGTACAGTATGTGTGATATGTGTATTGTATGTGTGTGTGCATGTTTGTGTGCTCCTGTGTGTGTTTGTGCATTCATATTGTGTGTGTATGTGTGTGCATGTGTACCTCTTGCAGATTTCCCTTGTAGTCCTTCCAGACAGGAGAAGAGGTAGAGGAGTAGTGATGGAAGACAGATCCAGAGAGGTTGTCAATCATCAGCATCTCTCCTTCAAATGAGTCCTTTATCAGCAGAGATATACTGTCCAACCACTGACTTTCCTGGAGACCCACAGAGGATATATACATTAAACACTGTCCACTGACTCTCCTGGAGACCCACAGAGGATATATACATTAAACACTGTCCACTGACTCTCCTGGAGACCCACAGAGGATATATACATTAACCTGTTAGGGCTAGGGGGCAGTATTTACACGGCCGGATAAAAAACGTACCCGATTTAATCTGGTTATTACTACTGCCCAGAAACTAGAATATGCATATAATTATTGGCTTTCGATAGAAAACACCCTAAAGTTTCTAAAACTGTTTGAATGGTGTATGTGAGTATAACAGAATTCATATGGCAGCAAAAACCTGAGAAGATTCTGTACAGGAAGTGCCCTCTCTGACCATTCCTTGGGCTTCTTGACTCTTTTTATTGAAAACTTAGGATCTTTGCTGTAACATGACACTTCCTACGGCTCCCATAGGCTCTCAGAACCCGGGAAAAAGCTGAATGACGTCTTTGCAGCCCCTGGCTGAAAAACATTAGCGCCTTTGGTAAGTGGTCTATCAGAGGACAATGAGACTGAGGCGCGTGCACGAGGCGACCCCATGTTTTTATTTTCTCTCTCTTTGAGCTAAAACACAGATTCCCGGTCGGAATATTATCGCTTTTTACGAGAAAAATGGCATAAAAATTGATTTTAAACAGCAGTTGACATGCTTCGAAGTACGGTAATGGAATATTTAGACATTTTTTGTCACGAAACGCATCGGGCGCATTACCCTTCTTTACACTTCGGATAGTGTCTAACGCACAAACAAAACAGAGGATATTTGAACATAACTATGGATTATTTTGAAGCAAACCAACATTTGTTATTGAAGTAGAAGTCCTGGGAGTGCATTCTGACGAAGAACAGCAAAGGTAATAACATTTTTCTTATAGTAAATCTGACTTTGGTGAGGGCTAAACTTGGTGGGTGTCTAAATAGCTAGCCCTGTGATGCCGGGCTATCTACTTAGAATATTGCAAAATGTGCTTTCACCGAAAAGCTATTTTAAAATCGGACATAGCAAGTGCATAGAGGAGTTCTGTATCTATAATTCTTAAAATAATTGTTATGTTTTTTGTGAACGTTTATCGTGAGTAATTTAGTAAATTCACCGGAAGTTTGCGGGGGGTATGCTAGTTCTGAACGTCACATGCTAATGTAAAAAGCTGGTTTTTGATACTTGATTGAACAAAACATGCATGTATTGTATAACATAATGTCCTAGGTGTGTCATCTGATGAAGATCATCAAAGGTTAGTGCTGCATTTAGCTGTGGTTTGGGTTTATGTGACATTATATGCTAGCTTGAAAAATGGGTGTCTGATTATTTCTGGCTGGGTACTCTGCTGACATAATCTAATGTTTTGTTTTCGTTGTAAAGCCTTTTTGAAATCGGACAGTGTGGTTAGATTAACGAGAGTCTTGTCTTTAAAATGGTGTAAAATAGTCACGTTTGAGAAATTGAAGTAATAGCATTTCTAAGGTATTTGAATAACGCGCCACGGGATTCCACTGGCGATTTCGTCCCACCTTCCCTAGAGAGGTTAACCTGTTAGGGCTAGGGGGCAGTATTGACACGGCTGGATAAAAAACGTACCCGATTTAATCTGGTTACTACTCCTGCCCAGTAACTAGAATATGCATATAATTATTGGCTTTGGATAGAAAACACTCCAAAGTTTCTAAAACTGTTTGAATGGTGTCTGTGAGTATAACAGAACTCAAATGGCAGGTCAAAACCTGAGAAGGTTCTGTACAGGAAGTACCCTGTCTGACCATTTCTTGGCCTTCTTTGCCATCTCTATCCATTACAAAGGATCTCTGCTGTTACGTGACACTTCCTACGGCTCACATGGTCTCTCAGAAGGCGGCAAAAAGCTGAATCGTGGCTTTGCAGGCTCTGGCTGAAAAAAAGGTGCGCGTTTGGGTAGTGGCTGGTTACAGTACTGTGAGACTCAGGCGCGTGCCCGCGTCGACCGAATGCTTTGTTTTCTTTCCTCTGTTTACCTAAACGGAGATTCCCGGTCGGAATATTATCGCTTTTTTACGAGAAAAATGGCATAAAAATTGATTTTAAACAGCGGTTGACATGCTTCGAAGTACGGTAATGGAATATTTAGAATTATTTTGTCACGAATTGCGCAATGCTCGTGACCCTGATGTACCATTTCGGATAGTGTCTGGAACGCACGAACAAAACGCCGCTATTTGGATATAACGATGGATTATTTTGGACCAAACCAACATTTGTTATAGAAGTAGCAGTCCTGGGAGTGCATTCTGACGAAGACAACAAAGGTAATCAAACTTTTGTAATAGTAAATCTGACTTTGGTCAGGGCTAAACTTGGTGGATGTCTAAATGGCTAGCCGTGAAGGCTGGGCTATCTACTGAGAATATTGCAAAATGTGCTTTCACCGAAAAGCTATTTTAAAATCGGACACCTCGATTGCACAAAGGAGTTCTGTATCTATAATTCTTAAAATAATTGTTATGTTTTTTGTGAACGTTTATCGTGAGTAATTTAGTAAATTGTTAGTAATTTCCCTGGAAGTTTGCGGGGGGTATGCTAGTTCTGAACGTCACATGCTAATGTAAAAAGCTGGTTTTTGATATAAATATGAACTTGATTGAACAAAACATGCATGTATTGTATAACATAATGTCTTAGGTGTGTCATCTGATGAAGATCATCAAAGGTTAGTGCTGCATTTAGCTGTGGTTTGGGTTTATGTGACATTATATGCTAGCTTGAAAAATGGGTGTCTGATTATTTCTGGCTGGGTACTCTGCTGACATAATCTAATGTTTTGCTTTCGTTGTAAAGCCTTTTTGAAATCGGACAGTGTGGTTAGATTAACGAGAGTCTTGTCTTTAAAATGCTGTAAAATAGTCATATGTTTGAGAAATTGAAGTAATAGCATTTCTAAGGTATTTGAAAATCGCGCCACGGGATTCAACTGGCTGTTGCGTAGGTGGGACGAATTCGTCCCACCTAGCCCAGAGAGGTTAAACACTGTCCACTGACTCTCCTGGTGACCCACAGAGGATATATACATTAAACACTGTCCACTGACTCTCCTGGAGACACACAGAGGATATATACATTAACCTGTTGGGGATAGGGGGCAGTATTTGCACGGCCAGATAAAAAACTTACCCGATTTAATCTGGTTACTACTCCTGCCCAGTAACTAGAATATGCATATAATTAGTAGATTTGGATAGAAAACACTCTAAAGTTTCTAAAACTGTTTGAATGGTGTCTGTGAGTATAACAGAACTCATATGGCAGTCAAAACCCTGAGACAAATCCTAACAGGAAGTGGAAATCTGATGTGTGAAATCACTTTCAAGCCTTTGCCATTGAAACACACAGGGACTTATTAATCATTTAGCACTTCCTAAGGCTTCCACTAGATGTCAACAGTCTTTACAAAGTGGTTTGAGTCTTCTATGGTAGAAACTGACCCAAAGAGAGGCTTGGGAAGTTGGTCACAGGGGGAGGGCCATTACTACTATGACACGGGCGCCCATGGGAACCCGTTTGTTCCGAAACGTTTAGTAAAACAATGCAATCGTCCGCCTTGAATATTATTGAAGCTCTGGTTGAAAAAGGCCCTAAAGATTTATGTTATACAACGTTTGACATGTTTGAATGAACGTAAATATATATTTTTTGCACATTAGTGACAACAAGTCCCGCGTGCTTCAGTACATTATGAGTAGCCTTCGGAACGCGCTAACAAGAAGGAACTATTGGGACATAAATTATTAACTTTTTCAAACAAAACTACATTTGTTGTGGACCTGGGATTACTGGAAGTGCCTTCTGATGAAGATAATCAAAGGTAAGGGAATATTTACAGTAGTATATTTGATTTTAGATGATTCCAAGATGGCGCTAACATATATCACCTAGCCTATTTTTCTGAGCATACCACGTCGTTTATCGATTTCCTAGTAAAGTTATTTTTAAATATGGCAATGCGGTTGCATTCACGAGATGTTCATCTATAATTCTTTGAATGACAATATTACATAGTAATTTTGTAAATTGTAGTGCTGATTCACCGGAAGCATTTGAGGGAAAATATTTTCTGAACGTCACGCGCCGATGTAAAATGCTGTTTTTATATATAAATATGAACTTTATCGAACAAAAAATGCATGCATTGTGTAACATGATGTCCTAGGAGTGTCATCTGATGAAGATTGTCAAAGGTTAGTGCTGCATTTAGCTGTGTTTTGGGTATTTGTGATGCATGCTAGTTGCTTTGAAAATGGCAGTGTGATTGTTTTTAGCAGGGTACTCTCCTAACATAATCTAATGTTTTGCTTTTGCTGTAAAGCCTTTTTGAAATCGGACAACGTGGTTCGATTCAGGAGAGGTGTATCTATAAAATGGTGTAAAATAGTAATATGTTTGAGAAATTGAAGTTATAGCATATAGAGGTATTTGTATTTCGTGCAATGCGATTCCACTGGCTGTTGACTAGGGTGGGACGCAACCGTCCCACGTTCCCAGACAGGTTAAACACTGTCCACTGACTCTCCTGGAGACACACAGAGGATATATACATTAAACACTGTCCACTGACTCTCCTGGAGACACACTCAGTCAACACTGCTAGCTAGCCAACTTCTACCGACTAGCAGCACTGTAGAAACTAATACATTACAACGAAACGATTTGATTAGAGTAGTGTTAGCTAGCTACATAGTTGTCTTTGCTGTCTTTGTATCTAAGATAATTGTGTAGTTTAGAGTAATTATCGAGGTTAGCTAGCCAGCTATTTTCGTCCGCCGCGACGCGACGCCGTTCTCCAGACTTAGTCAACACACCTAGTCATCATCAAACCAACTGCTAGCTAGCCAACCTTTACCGACTAACAGCACTGTAGAAACTAATACATTACAACGGAACGATTTGACTAGTGTAGTGTTAGCTAGCTACATAGTTGTCTTTGTCATAGTTTGATAATTGTGTAGTTTAGAGTAATTATCGAGGTTAGCTAGCCAGCTATTTTCGTCCCCCGCGACACCATCTTCCAAACCTAGCCAACTATTACCGACGAGCAGCATTGTAGAAACTAAATACATTACAAAGGAACGTCTTGATTAGTGTTATGTTAGCTAGCTACATAGTTGCCTTTGTATCATGATAATGGTGTAGTACTGAAACTATCGAGGTTACCTAGCCAGCTACACTTTCAAACAAAGTCAACAACGCAGCCACTGCTAGCTAGCCTACTTCACCAGCCAGCAGTACTGTGTCATTTTAGTCTTTTTAGTCAATAAGATTTTTGCAACGTAAGCTTAACTTTCTGAACTATCGAGACGTGTAGTCCACTTGTCATTCCAATCTCCTTTGCATTAGCGTAACCTCTTCTGTAGCCTGTCAACTATGTGTCGGTCTATCCCTGTTCTCTCCCCTCTGCACAGGCCATACAAACGCTTCACACCGCGTGGCCGCTGCCACTCTAACCTGGTGGTCCCAGCGCGCACGACCCACGTGGAGTTACAGGTCTCCGGCAGCCTCTGGAACTGCCGGTCTGCGGCCAACAAGGCAGAGTTCATCTCAGCCTATGCTACCCTCCAGTCCCTTGACTTCTTGGCGCTGACGGAAACATGGATTACCACAGATAACACTGCTACTCCTTCTGCTCTCTCCTCGTCTGCCCACGTGTTCTCGCATACCCCGAGAGAATCTGGGGTATGCGAGAATCCTCATCTCTCCCAAGTGGACATTCTCTCTTTCTCCCCTGACCCATTTCTCCCCTGACCCATTTGACTCTCCGGAGACCCACAGAGGATATATACATTAAACACTGTCCACTGACTCTCCTGGAGACCCACAGAGGATATATACATTAAACACTGTCCACTTACTCTCCTGGAGACCCACAGAGGATATATACATTAAACACTGTCCACTTACTCTCCTGGAGACCCACAGAGGATATATACATTAAACACTGTCCACTGACTCTCCTGGAGACCCACAGAGGATATATACATTAAACACTGTCCACTTACTCTCCTGGAGACCCACAGAGGATATATACATTAAACACTGTCCACTGACTCTCCTGGAGACCCACAGAGGATATATACATTAAACACTGTCCACTTACTCTCCTGGAGACACACAGAGGATATATACATTAAACACTGTCCACTGACTCTCCTGGAGACCCACAGAGGATATATGCAGTACCAGTCAAAAGTTTGGACACACCTCATTCAAGGGTTTTTCTTTATTTTTACTATTTTCTACATTGTAGAATAATAGTGAAGACATCAAAACTATGAAGTAAAATGTTTGGAATCATGTAGTAACCAAAAAAGTGTTAAACAAATCAAAATATATTTTTTTATTTTAGATTCTTCAATGTAGGCCCCATTTGCCTTGATGACAGCTTTGCACACTCTTGGCATTCTCTCAACCAGCTTCACCTGGAATGCTTTTCCAATAGTCTTGAAGGAGTTCCCACATATGCTGAGCACTTCTTGGCTGCTTTTCCTTCACTCTGTGGTCCCAAACCATCTCAATTGGGTTGAGGTTGGGTTATTGTGGAGGCCAGGTCATCTGATGTAGCACTCTGTCACTCTCATTCTTGGTCAAATAGCCCTTACACAGCCTGGAGGTGTGCTGGGTTTTTGTCCTGTTGAAAAACAAATGATAGTCCCACTAAGGGCAAACCAGATGGGACGGCGTATCGCTGCAGAATGCTGTGGTAGCCATGCTGGTTAAGTGTGCCTTGAATTCTAAATAAATTAATGACAGTGTCACCAACAAGGCACCCCTACACCATCACACCTCCTCCTCCATACTTCCTGGTGGGAACCACACATGCAGAGGTCATCCGTTCACATATTCTGCGCCTCACAAAGACACGGCAGTTGGAACCAAAAAATTCTAATTTGGACTCATCACACCAAAGGACAGATTTCCACCAGTCTCATGTTTCTTGGCCCAAGCAAGTCTCTTCTTCTTATTGGAGTCCTTTAGTAGTGGTTTCTTTGAAGCAATTTGACCATGAAGACTTGGTTCACGCAGTCTCCTCTGAACAGTTGATGTTCACATGTGTCTGAACTCTGTGAAGCATTTATTTGGCCTGCATTTTCTGATGCTGGTAACTCTAATGAACTTATCCTCTGCAGCAGAGGTAACTCTGGGTCTTCCTTCCTGTGGCGGTCCTCATGAGAGCCAGTTTTATCATAGCGCTTGATGTTTTTTTCTACTGCACTTGAAGAAACTTTCAAAGTTCTTGACATTTTCCGGATTGACTGACCTTCAGGTCTTAAAATGTAATGATGGACTGTCATTTCTCTTTGCTTATTTGAGCTGTTCTTGCCATAATATGGACTTGGTCTTTTACCAAATAGGGCTATATTCTGTGTACCACCCCTACCTTGTCACAGCTTGAGACCGTGGGTCTCAACCCCGCCCTGTGTAACTGGGTCCTGGACTTCCTGAAGGACCACCCCAAGGTGGTGAAGGTAGGAAACAACATCTCCACTCTGCTGATCCTCAACACTGGGGCCCCACAAGGGTGCATTCTCAGCCCTCTCCTGTACACCCTGTTCACCCACGACTACATGGCCATGCACGCCTCCAACTCATCAAGTTTGCAGACGACACTACAGTGGTAGGCTTGATTACCAACAACGACGAGACGGCCTACAGGGAGGAGGTGTGGTGTCAGGAAAATAACCTCTCACTCAATGTCAGCAGAAAACTGAAGAGATGATCATGGACTTCAGGAAACAGCAAACAGAGCACCCCCCTATCCACATTGACGGGACAGCAGTGGAGAAGGTGGAAAGTTTTAAGTTCCTCGGTGTACATATCACCGACAAACTGAAATGCTCCACGCACACAGACAGTGTAGGATCCTGAAAAAATGTGGCTTGTCACCGAAAACCCTCACTAACTTTTACAGGTGCACAATTGAGAGCATCGTGTCGGGCTGTATCACCGCCTGGTATGGCAACTGCACTGCCCACAACCGCAAGGCTCTCCAGAGGGTGGTGCGGTCTGCACAACGCATCACCGGGGGCAAAATACCTGCCCTCCAGGACACCTACAGCACCTGATGTCACAAGAAGGCCAAAAGATCATCAAGGACAACAACCACCCGAGCCACTGCCTGTTCACCCCGCTACCATCCAGAAGGCAAGGTCAGTACAGGTGCATCAAAGCAGGGACAGAGAGATTGAAAAACAGTTTCTATCTCAAGGCCATCAGATTGTTAAACAGCCACCACTAGCACAGAAAGGCGGCTACCTACCTACAGACTTGATATCATTGGCCACTTTAATAAATGGATCACTAGTCACTTTAATAATGCCACTTTAAGAATGTTTCGAAATCTCGCATTACTCATCTCATATGTATATAATGTATACTGTATCCTTCACTCTCTATTCTTTACTATCTATTGCATCTTAGCTGCTCTGTCACTGCTCATCCATATATTTTATACTTACACTACAGTTCAATAGTTTGGGTTCACTTAGAATTTTCCTTGTTTATGAAAGAAAAACATTTTTTTCTGTCCATTAAAATAACATAAAATTGATCAGAAATACTGTGTAGACATCGTTAATGTTGTAAATGACTATTGTAGCTGGAAACGGCTGATTTTTAATGGAATAGCTACATAGGCGTACAGAGGCCCATTATCAGCAACCATCACTCCTGTGTTCCAATGGCACGTTGTGTTAGCTAATCCAAGTTTATCATTTTAAAAGGCTAATTGATCATTAGAAAACTGGCAGCTTCATTAAATAGTACCCGCGAAACACCAGTCTCAACGTCAACAATGAAGAGGCGACTCCGGGATGCTGGCCTTCTATGCAGAGTTCCTCTGTCCAGTGTCTGTGTTCTTTTGCCCATCTTCATTTTTATTTTTAATTGGCCAATCTGAGATATGGCTTTTTCTTTGCAACTCTGCCTAGAAGGCCAGCATCCCGGTGTCGCCTCTTCACTGTTGACATTGAGACTGGTGTTTCGCGGGTGCTATTTAACGAAGCTGCCAGTTGAGGACTTGTGAGGCGTCTGTTTCTCAAACTAGACACTAATGTACTTGTCCTCTTGCTCAGTTGTGCACCGGGACCTCCCACTCCTCTTTCTATTCTGGTTAGAGACAGTTTGCGCTGTTCTGTGAAGGGAGCAGTACACAGCATTGTGCGAGTTCTTCAGTTTCTTGGCAATTTCTCGCATGGCAATTTCTCGCCTTAATTTCTCAGAACAAGAATAGACTGACGAGTTTCAGAAGAAAGTTCATTGTTTCTGGCCATTTTGAGCCTGTAATAAAACCCACAAATGCTGATGCTCCAGATACTCAACTAGTCTACAGAAGGCCAGTTTTATTGCTTCTTTAATCAGAACAACAGTTTTCAGCTGTGCTAACATAATTAAAAAAAGGTTTTTCTAATGATCAATTAGCCTTTTAAAATTAGAAACTTGGATTAGCTAACACAACGTGCCATCGGAACACAGGTGTGATGGTTGCTGATAATGGGCCTCTGTACGCCTATGTAGATATTCCATTAAAAATCAGCTGTTTCCAGCTACAATAGTAATTTACAACAGTAACAATGTCTACAATGTATTTCTGATCAATTTGATGTTATTTTACTGGACAAAAAGTAGCTTTTCTTTAAAAAACACAGACATTTCTAAGTGACCCCAAACTTTTGAACAGTAGTGTATATATTCTCATCCCATTCCTTTACTAGATTGTGTGTATTAGGTTTTGTTATGGAATTGTTAAATATTACCTGTTAGATACTGCTGCACTGTCAGATCTAGAAGCATAAACATTTCACTACACTCACAATAACATCTGCTAACCATGTGTATGTGACCAATACAATTTGATTTGATTTGACAATACAACTGATTGGCTCAAAGGAAATAAATTCTACAAATGAACTTTTAACAAGGCACACCTGTTAATTGAAATGCATTCCAGGTGACTACCTCATGAAGCTGGTGGAGAGAATGCCAAGAGTGTGCAAAGCTGTCATCAAGGAAAAGGGTGGCTGCTTTGAAGAATCTCAAATATAAAATACACTTTTTTGGGTTACTACATGATTCCATATGTGTTATTTCATAGTTTTGATGTCTTCACTATTATTCTTCAATGTAGAAAATAGTAAAAATAAAGAAAAACCATTGAATGAGTAGGTGTGTCCAAACTTTTGACTGGTACTGTATACAACTCATTATAGACCAACTCATACATTTACCTACAATACAGTGGACTTGTGGTTAGAGCGTGCGCCTGGAGATTGAAAGGTTGGAAGTTTGGTCCCTGGTTGAGGCATCCTATGCACAGCTAAGGCATACTGCTTGGCACTCAGCATTAAGGAAATAGATTGGGAGTAAGGCCCTGAGACACGTAGTCTAGTGTCCTATCCAGGGGGCGTACTTGTACATCAAGCTGCCTCACGCTACAGAAACAGGAAGTAGGCTCCTGTTGCTGTGGGCCGTTCCTCACACAAGGGTACATACTGTACTTGGGACTTTGGTGAACGCCAGTAAGAAATATGAAGATCCACTCTATAAAACCTTCTTACATCTGAAGCAAATTAACATTTTGACTAGGTTTAACCAGACTAGGTTTAACCAGACTAGGTTTAACAAGACCAAACTCTGCCCTTCATAAAGAAAGCGTTGGTGGTTTGACAGAAGCAGCCTGTGATGATCATTCCTGCTGTGTGTTTTAGCTTCTCAGTGTGATGGTGATTCACATCATCAAGCCTGAAGACAGAAGATCCAGACATCGTCTAGCGCTCTGTATGAACACACACGGTGTTAACACACCTCGTTGATCTCTCTCTGTGTGTGTGTGTGTGTGTGTGTGTGTGTGTGTGTGTGTGTTTGTGTGTGTGACGTCTAACCCCGGGGCCTGTCCCTGTCAGTGTGTTTGATTTCCTGTCTGTCAAACTCAACATCTTGGCACTCCACTTCCTGTAGTCAGCCCTCCTACAGAGATTCTCATTCTAGGACTGGCCGTTTCTATGGTATTACAGGGCTTTCTCGCTTTCTCTCTCTTTCACACTCTCTCCCAAGCCATCTCCCTCTCATCTCTCTCATTCCCTCGTCATGCTTCTTCTTTTCATAACCCATAGTGAAGATGATTCATTCTGTTCTGTTGTTCAATTAAACATTATCTGGTACGCGTCCTGTTATTTCTAACTCTCATAGGTAAAGCCACGCACGCACACGCACGCACACACACACACACACACACACATACATACATACATACATACACACCCTTCCCCATATAGACTCCATGGCACAAGGCAGGGGAGATCCAAGACAAATGCTACCTAATTACATTTTTGGGGTGTTTTGAGAGCTAATGAGCATTGGCAACTTTCATTCAACAAGATATTCCATTGAATAGAATTCCAGTGAATGGATATTGTACAGATATTCTATATTCAATGTGCTGCATCGAGAGGTTCTGTTTCTAACTAAAATAGCAAGTCTGTCAAGTAGAGGTTGGAGTTTCAATTAGATAAGAGCTGGTGTTTGTGTGTCCGTGTGAGAGTGTGTGTGTGGTCCTGTCTGCTGTCTTTCTCTGTGGGCACTGCCAAGCTCCAGCTATTGACTGGCAGTCTGCCCTCCTCACCTCACTCTCTCCACTACCCTCAGAGAGATGGACACACACAGAGAGACACGCACACACACACACCGATACACACAGAAAGGTTACAGGCGGGCATACAACTCAGCAGGGGCTCAACGATTGGCTAGCTCGGAGGTCCTGGGTGGGTAAGTGTTGGCGCTGACCTCATTTGATTGGCTGCCCTCCCAGCTGGCCTCCCATCCACCACTGCACCATAGCCAATCACACCCCACTGTTACCCCCCCCCGAGTCTACTATGAACCCCCTATTGGTTGGTTCAATAGTCCAACTGTCTCAAATACTGCTTCAAACAATAACATGTACTCTGGGGCCTGGGAAGTCTTCTCTTACTCAAACACACATGCACAGACAGAGACAGAGAGACAGAGACAGAGACAGAGACAGAACAGAGCGAGAGACAGAGACAGAGAGACAGAACAGACAGAACAGACAGAACAGAGAGAGAGACTGTGACGTAGAAGTCCGTCACTGGCCGTGGGTAGAATTTGGTACTTTAAGGCACGCACACATTCATCACTCCTCCCTGCTCCGTTATCAGATAAGTTAACAATGTGGGTCGACACACAAGTTAACTTCTCTATCTTAGCACATACATTCCACACTTACGTCAGTAACCCGGTTATGGTATAAAGAAATAAACAGACAAGTGTTCATATTTAATATAAGCAATATTTATTATACTTAGATGTTATGGATGAGTGCGTTGTTTGTTTGTTCTGTTCCTCTCTCTCTCCATCGCTGTAGCTTCCGTGTATGTTGGATAAGGACCCGAGCTAAGGGAATTGGGCTTACTTTGTAGTGCCTGTCCCGAATGGCTCATTAATGTAAATGGGCATATTGAAAGACACTGTCAGTGATGTAATTTTGTAAATGTTATGTTGTGATATTGTTTCATAAAAAAACGTGTTGCAATGTATATACTTTAGTATGTTTAGTTGAATGGAAAATGTAGGTTTGAATAGGTAATTGCTTAATTAATTAGTGTTAATTGTTCTGAGGGGAGGGGCTACCCCTACAAAAGGAGCCTCTCTTTCAGTTCAAGGAGAGGCATTTTGGATTGAGCTGTGGGTGGGGCAGCATTGTTTTTAGCTGTCCCATAAGGTATACGTTTGATGGCAGTACTGTTGTTTTTGTTCCGGAATCACTATGTAAATAAACACCCAGAAGCACAGAAGAACTTTTGCGGCTCCGCCATCTTTTTATTTTGATAGAGGTTAGGTTTTCCAGTTTAGCCTTCTGGCCTACTCTACGTGACAGACACAGAACAGAGAGAGAGACAGAACAGAGAGAGAGACAGACAGAGAGAGAGACAGACAGAGAGAGAGACAGACAGAGTGAGAGACAGACAAACAGAACAGAGAGACAGACAAACAGAACAGAACAGACAGACAGACAGACAGACAGACAGACAGACAGAGAGACAGTGAGTGAGTGAGTGAGAGAGTGAGAGAGATATCTCAGAGAGAGAGACAGAGAGAGAGAGCGATATCTCAGAGACAGATAGGAAAGATAGAGCTACAGGGAAAGGTACTGAGAAATAAAGAGATGCTGGAGAGAGATACAGGAAGATGGAGAGATTCTCTCCCTTTTTTCTCCTCCTCCTCCAGTTTAAAAATACCAGTGGGCTGAGAGACAATAATCTAGACAGTATATCACCACCCACTGTCATTCTACATCCTAAGTAGTCTCTCTCTCTCTCTCTCTCTCTCTCTCTCTCTCTCTCTCTCTCTCTCTCTCTCTCTCTCTCTCTCTCTCTCTCGGCTTAGGAAATGACATTTTGCTCAGGCAGGCTTTAGTTCTATAAGTAAGTGTGTGTGTTCTTGTCTCTAGGTGTTTTAATTACGTAGCTAACACTGATAGCAAGACTAGATTGGACTTGCTGATGGTCCTGTGTTTAAAACAGATGGTTCTTTTTAGACAGAGGAAAGGGGATGAGGAGAGGAGTGGTGATGTGTGTGTGTATGAAAGGTTGTGTTTGGAGAACACTATTATTGGCAGTGTGTACTTGTGTATACCGTAAGCAACTAGTAAGTGGACTCAGATGGAACATATCTATAGATTTACACCTCTGTAGGTTTAGTATAGTATATTAGATTACAGTGTAGTAGAGTAGAGTATAGTATATTACAGTAGAGTATAGTATAGTAAAGTAAAGAGTAGAATAGATTACAGTAAAGTAGAGTAGATTAGATTACAGTAGAGTAGAGTAGATTAGATTACAGTAAAGTAGAGCAGATTAGATTAAAATACATTATAGTAGAGTAGATTAGATTACAGTAAAGTAGAGCAGATTAGATTAAAGTACATTATCGTAGAGTAGATTAGATTACAGTAAAGTAGAGCAGATTCGAGTGGAGTATAGTAGAGTAAAACCTAAATAGAACAGAACAGAATCCCAGTACACTAACCTGTGCACAAACCTGTGCAGGTGAGTACAGCTTCTGTCTGTGATGCCGTCTGTGTCCCTCATGTCTTTCTGCTCCTCTATGGGGAGGGGTCACTCCACTGTGATCCACTACGGCCCCTGTCATCAGCCCTACCCCCTGACCCGGCCTGGTCCCGCCTTCCAACCCTCCACCTCCACCTGAAGACCACAATGGAAAGAAGACCACAATGGATAGAAGAGGACCACAATGGAAAGAAGACCACAATGGATAGAAGAAGACCACAATGGAAAGAAGACCACAATGGATAGAAGACCACAATGGAAAGAAGACCACAATGGAAAGAAGACCACAATGGAAAGAAGAAGACCACAATGGAAAGAAGAGGACCGCAACGGATAGAAGAGGACCACAATGGATAGAAGAAGACCACAATGGATAGAAGAAGACCACAATGGATAGAAGAAGACCACAATGGATAGGAGAGGACCACAATGGATAGAAGAGGAACCACAATGGAAAGAAGGGGACCACAATGGATAGGAGAGGACCACAATGGAAAGAAGACCACAATGGAAAGAAGACCACAATGGAAAGAAGACCACAATGGATAGAAGACCACAATGGAAAGAAGACCACAATGGAAAGAAGACCACAATGGAAAGAAGAAGACCACAATGGAAAGAAGAGGACCGCAACGGATAGAAGAGGACCACAATGGATAGAAGAAGACCACAATGGATAGAAGAAGACCACAATGGATAGAAGAAGACCACAATGGATAGGAGAGGACCACAATGGATAGAAGAGGAACCACAATGGAAAGAAGGGGACCACAATGGATAGGAGAGGACCACAATGGATAGGAGAGGACCACAATGGATAGGAGAGGACCACAATGGAAAGAAGGGGAGCACAATGGAAAGAAGAGGAACCACAATGGATAGAAGGGGACCACAATGGATAGAAGGGGACCACAATGGATAGGAGAGGACCACAATGGAAAGAAGAAGACCACAATGGATAGAAGAGGACCACAATGGATAGAAGAGGACCACAATGGATAGAAGAGGGCCACAATGGATAGGAGAGGACCACAATGGATAGAAGAGGACCACAATGGATAGGAGAGGACCACAATGGATAGGAGAGGACCACAATGGATAGAAGGGGACCACAATGGATAGGAGAGGACCACAATGGATAGAAGAGGACCACAATGGATAGAAGAGGGCCACAATGGATAGAAGAGGGCCACAATGGATAGGAGAGGACCACAATGGATAGAAGGGGACCACAATGGATAGAAGGGGACCACAATGGATAGAAGAGGACCACAATGGATAGGAGAGGACCACAATGGATAGGAGAGGACCACAATGGATAGAAGGGGACCACAATGGATAGAAGGGGACCACAATGGATAGAAGGGGACCACAATGGATAGAAGAGGACCACAATGGATAGAAGGGGACCACAATGGATAGAAGGGGACCACAATGGATAGAAGGGGACCACAATGGATAGAAGGGGACCACAATGGATAGAAGGGGACCACAATGGAGAGGAGATTACCACAATGGAAAGAAGGGGACAACAATGGATAGAAGGGGACCACAATGGATAGGAGAGGACCACAATGGATAGAAGGGGACCACAATGGATAGGAGAGGACCACAATGGATAGAAGGGGACAACAATGGATAGAAGGGGACCACAATGGATAGAAGGGGACCACAATGGATAGGAGAGGACCACAATGGAAAGAAGGGGACCACAATGGATAGGAGAGGACCACAATGGAAAGAAGGGGACCACAATGGATAGAAGAGGACCCCCAATGGATAGGAGAGGACCACAATGGATAGAAGAGGACCACAATGGATAGAAGAAGACCACAATGGATAGAAGGGGACCACAATGGATAGAAGAGGACCACAATGGATAGAAGGGGACCACAATGGAAAGAAGAAGACCACAATGGATAGAAGAGGACCACAATGGATAGGAGAGGACCACAATGGATAGAAGAGGAACCACAATGGATAGAAGAGGGCCACAATGGATAGGAGAGGGCCACAATGGATAGGAGAGGACCACAATGGATAGAAGAGGACCACAATGGATAGAAGGGGACCACAATGGATAGAAGGGGACCACAATGGATAGAAGGGGACCACAATGCAAAGAAGAAGACCACAATGGATAGAAGAGGACCACAATTGATAGAAGAGGACCCACAATGGATAGGAGAGGACCACAATTGATAGGAGAGGACCACATGGATAGGAGAGGACCACAATGGATAGGAGAGGACCACAATGGATAGAAGGGGACCACAATGGGAAGAAGGGGACCACAATGGATAGAAGGGGACCACAATGGATAGAAGCGGACCACAATGGATAGAAGCGGACCACAATGGATAGAAGCGGACCACAATGGAAAGAAGGGGACCACAATGGATAGAAGGGGACCACAATGGATAGGAGAGGACCACAATGGAAAGAGGGGGACCACAATGGATAGAAGAGGACCACAATGGATAGGAGAGGACCACAATGGATAGAAGAGGACCACAATGGATAGAAGAAGACCACAATGGATAGAAGGGGACCACAATGGATAGAAGGGGACCACAATGGATAGAAGAGGACCACAATGGATAGAAGAAGACCACAATGGATAGAAGAGGACCACAATGGATAGAAGGGGGGCACAATGGATAGAAGGGGTCCACAATGGATAGAAGAGGACCACAATGGATAGAAGAGGACCACAATGGATAGAAGAGGACCACAATGGATAGAAGAGGACCACAATGGATAGAAGGGGGCCACAATGGAAATAAACAATAAACAATGTTTGTGTTCTCATTAATGATTTTAAAATGCATTGTATCCACATGATTGGTTGAGATGTGTTTTTAAATTGTCCAATTTTCATTAAATTTGTTACATTTATTTGACAGCGACAATGCACATCAATCAACATATCTGTAAATGTGTCAGATTTAGCAGGCTAGCTAGTGGTCCCAGGGCAGGTAGATAAAATAAATAAATCATATTAATATTAATTGAAAAAATCTAATCAAATCACCCCTACATCCAGGCGCTCCAGAGGCCCCAGCCACGACCAGCCCAGTGCCCAGCCCCCCCATGCAGCAGGTGGGTAGTTGGAGTTGTCCCTGGGCAAGCTCCAGCTCAATCTCTGCATCCATCTCAGCATCCTCCTGGGCCTCTTTGTTTGAGTCGTCCAGGTGCTTCAAGGAAAACAGATAATATGACTTTAGTTATCCAACATGTTAATTGACTCTTCTGCCATCTCAGCGTCTTTGAGCATCCTATTAATCCTTCCAGTGATATTTGGAATCTTGTTCTACGTTTAGACATTCAGTTCCACAGTATTGCACAGTGGTGTGTGTGTGTGTGTGTGTTTTATGAGGACGGACTGGTCTGCGCTGCGTGTCCCCCATACAGTACCTTCATGAGCACGGCCACCACCACGTTGATGAGGACAAACTGGGCGGTGAGGACGAAGGAGACAAAGTACATGGGAGAGATGAACTGGAGTCCAGCGTGGCACGGGTAGTCACTTGGACCTGGAGGGCACTCACGCAGGGTGTCCTGGAGGACAGACAGGAAGAAGGGGAAAGTAAACATAGATAGAAAATACATCGAAAGAAAGAGAGAGAAAGAAAGAAAGAAAGAAAGAAAGAAAGAGAGAAAGAAAGAAAGAAAGAAAGAAAGAAAGAGAGAAAGAGAGAAAGAAAGAAAGAGAGAAAGAGAGAAAGAAAGAAAGAGAGAAAGAAAGAAAGAAAGAGAGAAAGAAAGAAAGAAAGAAGAAAAGAGAGAAAGAAAGAAAGAGAGAGAGAGAGAGAAAGAGAAAGAAAGAAAGACAGAAAGAACATTTACAGAGGTAGACTAATTTTGAGGTAGCAAATGAGGTAGCAATACAACCAATTGAAAATTATTACAGTGGGGGGAAAAAGTATTTGATCCCCTGCTGATTTAGTACGTTTGCCCACTGATAAAGAAAGGATCAGTCTATAATTTTAATGGTAGGTTTATTTGAACAGTGAGAGACAGAATAACAACAAAAATATCCAGAAAAACGCATGTCAAAAATGTTATAAATTGATTAGCATTTTAATGAGGGAAATAAGTATTTGACCCCCTCCCAATCAGAAAGATTTCTGTCTCCCAGCTGTCTTTTATACAGGTAACGAGCTGAGATTAGGAGCACACTCTTAAAGGGAGTGCTCCTAACAGCAGCTTGTTACCTGTAAAAAAGACACCTGTCCACAGAAGCAATCAATCAATCAGATTCCAAACTCTCCACCATGGCCAAGACCAAAGAGCTCTCCAAGGATGTCAAGGACAAGAATGTAGACCTACACAAGGCTGGAATGGGCTACAAGACCATCGCCAAGCAGCTTGGTGAGAAGGTGACAACATTTGGTGCGATTATTTGCAAACGGAAGAAACACAAAAGAACTGTCAATATCCCTCGGCCTGGGGCTCCATGCAAGATCTCACCTCGTGGGGTTGCAATGTTCATGAGAACGGTGAGGAATCAGCCCAGAACTACACGGGAGGATCTTGTCAATGATCTCAAGGCAGCTGGGACCATAGTCAACAAAAAAATAATTGGTAACACACTACGCCGTGAAGGACTGAAATCCTGCAGCGCCCGCAAGGTTCCCCTGCTCAAGAATACATATACATGCCCATCTGAAGTTTGCCAATGAACATCTGAATGATTCAGAGGACAACTGGTGAAAGTGTTGTGGTCAGATGAGACCAAAATGGAGATATTTGGCATCAACTCAACTCGCTGTGTTTGGAGGAGGAGGAATGCTGCCTATGATCCCAAGAACATCATCTCCACCGTCAAACATGGAGGTGGAAACATTATGCTTTGGGGGTGTTTTTCTGCTAAGGGGACAGGACAACTTCACCGCATCATTTGATGGGGCCATGTACTGTCAAATCTTGGGTGAGAACCTCCTTCCCTCAGCCAGGGCATTGAAAATGGGTCGTGGATGGGTATTCCAGCATGACAATGACCCAAAACACACGGCCAAGGCAACAAAGGAGCAGCTCAAGAAGAAGCACATTAAGGTCCTGGAGTAGCCTGGCCAGTCTCCAGACCTTAATCCCATAGAAAATCTGTGGAGGGAGCTGAAGGTTCGAGTTGCCAAACGTCAGCCTCGAAAC